>NC_069131.1:61835007-62117507 GCF_026914265.1 Mya arenaria | reverse complement strand
AATGCTAATTATAGTTTTTTACAGATCCCGGGCACATGACTTTTGACTATCTATTCCTATTAAGTCTATAATCGAACAAACCAAAATCAGTTTAGGTAACTAAAGAAAGGTGTTAGAGTGTAAAAATATCAAATATGGAATGTTTTCAAACCATGCACATAACTTTTTTTATCATTATTGATCAATAATCAAAGTTGGCCGAAATCTTATGGTCCTACATTCGTATTCAAATATTATTAGTATTACAGTATTAGTATTAGTAAACAAATGATGGTGATTAAGAGTTTCCGACGTTCAATATACCATATTTTACAAGTCAATGTCCCATAACCCGTGATTTACTAATTCGTTTATAATCTAACTTGACCGATATATTATGGTCAAACAAATTACTTTTAAAGTTTGATAAACATTGGTAAATAAATATACTAGGTTAAAGTGTGGTAATATTGTTAGCGGAATTAATGGCAACAGCTCTTGACCTCCTGGTCAGACTTGGCCCTTGACCGAGACCATGTGGCCACAAGCGCTTTGGGTCCAAATTTGACTAAGAGTGTTTTAGAAATGTTGATGCCAGAGTGGAAACAATCAAACTGTCCACAATGGACTACGGACGACGAACAATAGGCGATCTCAAAAGCTCACATTTGACCACTTTAAAAGCAGTCGTGCCTGTAAAATTAAACAGTATCTTTATCTTATTACTTAATTATTCGAAATACTTATGTGACTCAAATAATCAAGATCCAAATTTTGTGTTGATAAAATGTGCAGTTTTTTTTTAATCAAGTGTTATCATAATTGCAAACGTGGTCATTTTTTTGTCAGTTGAAACTGCTAATTGACTACTGTTTATATATCAAGTATCTTCAATAGTACGGATTTTTCTTAGAAAAGTCTCATGACCGGACATTTATAAAATGGATATATATTAAAAATATCATTAATAAGAAACATGTTGGGTTCGTTATCTAATCTATAATTTAATTTGGTTCAACTTTATATATTTCAGAGTGGGTTCGAATATCGCTGTGATGCTTGCTACTAACAACAAACGGGGCATCTTTTGGTTACATCCAAGTGTACCAAATAAGTGCCATACCTGCCAATTGTCGATTTATTGTCGTTCTGTATCTGTAGGCAACAGCAATAAAGTTTTGTACTGAATTCGGCTGCAAGCGTCTATGACTTTTCTGGTTTTATAAATGTTCTGTTCTGTTCTTAAACTTCGTCATTTTTGGCAGGTAGTATTCTGCTAATAAGGGCAAGTTGCTCAGATGTTTTTAAAACATAACATACGACAATCTATGTAGTTTATTCTTCAATATCTAAAGATAAAACTACAATGGTTTTACTTTATTTCATCGTATGAAGTTGGCTTAGAAACCCGCCATACGAGTACTTATTTGCATCAAATATTTTACGAATGACAGTATTTGAGATTAGTCAACTAGTTCAATTGCCCTTAGTGCTGTGAAATTTGATATGTCACAGTCTTCCAACTTTATTGCCAAGAAGTGGATATGGGAGTAACAATGTCATGGTTGAAAAGAACCAGAACCGGCAATGCCTTTTCTGAAATATCCAGATAAAAGGTAACTATTGAAATAGCATAGTTTAATGGAACCTTACTTATATTTTGCAGAGATTCGTGTAAAATGTTTTCAGAAAAGCGTAGTTCAATGCAACCTTACTTATATTTTGCCGAGATTCGTGTAAAATGTTTACAAAAAAGCGTAGTTCAATAGAACCTTACTTTCATTTTGCAGAGATTCGCTTAAAAATGTTTTCAAAAAAGCGTAGTTCAATGCAACCTTACTTATATTTTGCCGAGATTCGTGTAAAATGTTTTCAAAAAAGCGTAGTTCAATGGAACCTTACTTATATTTTGCAGAGATTCGTGTAAAATGTTTTCAAAAAAGCGTAGTTCAATGGAACCTTACTTATATTTTGCAGAGATTCGTGTAAAATGTTTTCAAAAAAGCGTAGTTCAATGGAACCTTACTTATATTTTGCCGAGATTCGCTTAAATTTTTTTTCAAAAAAGCGTAGTTCAATAGAACCTTACTTTCATTTTGCAGAGATTCGTGTAAAACTGTTTTCAAAAAACTTAGTTCAATGCAACCTTACTTATATTTTGCCGCGATTCGTGTAAAATGTTTTCAAAAAAGCGTAGTTCAATGGAACCTTACTTATATTTTGCCGAGATTCGTGTAAAATGTTTACAAAAAAGCGTAGTTCAATGGAACCTTACTTTCATTTTGCAGAGATTCGCTTAAATTTTTTTTCAAAAAAGCGTAGTTCAATGGAACCTTAATTTCATTTTGCAGAGATTCGCTTAATTTTTTTTTTCAAAAAAGCGTAGTTCAATGGAACCTTACTTACATTTTGCAGAGATTCGCTTAATTTTTTTTTCAAAAAAGCGTAGTTCAATGGAACCTTACTTACATTTTGCAGAGATTCGTGTATAAACTGTTTTCAAAAAAGCGTAGCTCAATGGAACTTTACTTACCTTTTACAGAGATTCGTGTAAAAAAATGTTTTCAATAAATACATATTGTCGTACAGAGAATTTATCGTTTAAGGAGATCTCTGACTATGAGCTTGATTACATAATTTAGTTATCGTTCTAAGCACTTTGATCAGTTTTCTAATTAGCTCCAAACTTACATTGTTCAAGGGAAGTTACTGAGTTATGTTCATCATTATTTGATGATTTAGTTATTGTTCTTATCACGTAAACATATCTTTATTAACCGGTATCTGGTTCTTCCTGGTGCCAGTTGGTGTACCTATGAACAGGTTAGCTATTTCCGGTCGCACCGTCCATCAACCGCCATGTCCTCTCACCGTCCCCATCATTTCCGGCGATCTACACACCGTTTACATCCTTATCCATCGTTGTGGTGATCTGCGAGGAGATAGCATTAGCTTATATTGTTTGGTCACGATCCGTGATACATGATACAACGAGACATATAGGATAGTAATGAACACAACATATCAAATTAGAATACAACCTACATTCTCAGCCAATAAAATACCGGATAGGTATTCATTACGTACCAGGCTTAATCATTAAAAAAGGTTTGTCTACTGCCATTTATCCGATACACGATCCCTAAGTCATACTTTGCGTTAACCATATTTCAGCCAATAAGGTTGTACAACCTGAAGTTATATCTTATTATGTTGAATACCTCATTCGCTGGGCTCACTTAGCCCATTTTCAAACATGTAGATCATACTTCATTTCATTTAACTATTACTTTATTCAAATATTAGGGTCATGTCATTTTTGAAAACATAATAATCCCTTTATCATTACATTCAACTGATTTTTGATCATTTAAACAAAAGTTTGTATTGAATTAGGTTCACAGCAAATATAAGTCCTCTATTAGTTTTTAATGTACATATATTACCCTGTAGAATACAAAAATACTTACTGGTACTAATACGTTGCCTAAAGACAATTTCAATTAAATGATCCTCAGAATTCCCAATGATAGCCAGGTGGGAGTTACTTAAACAGTAAATACGGTATTTACTGTATGATCCGCGATGATTAATTAATACTCCTTATGACGCATGTTCTTGTGCATCTTCAATAGCAATTCCCTCTTATATTGGTAACACTAAAGGGATAATTTTAATGCTTCATTTGAATATCCTGTATTTACCGAATTTCATCTTAAAATAAAATAGTAAAACTCAATAATCAAGAGGAATCAATAAATCATTTTAGCAAAAGAGACATTTATCGCTAATTACGCCCGAACTATGTTTTTGACACTAAGTTTAGTGATATCTGATTGTACAAAATTTAGTGATTGTCTGCTACCGAACCTTACCCAAAGTGACTACGCATGCGCAAACTGACAAAGCCTTTTAAATGTATTGATTGAAGAAGACCGTTTTTTACATTGATTTCACATTACTAAAGGGAAATTATTCTAAAGTGGTATGGTTAACCAACTTGTCAAGGATATTATGCCCATACACATTCTGACCACGTACTTGATGATTGCACGAAGGCTTTATCGCATGTGAGTTTGTGGTCACCAGGCCGGACAAGTGAGTTTTCTCCGGGTATCACAACAACACACGACCAAACTCTCTCTCAACACCATACCAACTGGAGTCACTTAGTATTAGTCATCATGACTGTTTTTCACAACCATTGCAAAATATGTCATGATTAAACTATTTTACTATAATATATGACCAGACAAGGCCGATTTGAGCTTAATTTCTACAAGATATTGTGTCCGTTAACATTTTTACCATGGTTGGTAACGATTAGACAAATGTTTCTAAATTATTGATCTGACATTATACAACAACCTTGTTTTTACATTTATTGTTAAAGGCATACGTTTGTTGGTAGCATATTGGTGATAATCAAAGAACCATTTTATAAATCAAACATTCGATTGCTGCATCACCTGTCAAGTGACTTGCGAACGAGTTGCTTTTTCAGGAGTTTTAGAAAAAATATTCAACGCAGTGGTGTGCATTTGTTAGTAAAACTTATACATTATAACATCTTTATAACAACTCTGCCATGAATTAATGTTTGTATTTCAGAACAAATTACTAGCATAATATTAATTCGGAATGATCATACTTCATTCATTCAGGTGAACAAGGCTATTTTGACCAATCATCATAGGCGTAACAGAGTCAGTTTGATAAACATTTAGGGAAGGATCCAAATCCAAAAGATGTTTCTTTGTTCAGAAATAACACAACACTTTTATGAACAAACTTCGAAAATATACGTTACTAGAACAAACGTTAAAGGAACTATGTACTGCGTGGTTTGCATAAGGGCCAGCAACTGAATGAACTACAAACGTAAGAGACAGTTAAACACAATACTTGAGTTTCAGATCCTAAAAGATGTTTCTGTGGTTAGATAAGACACAAAACCTATAAGAACGAACTTGAGAATATACATAATATAGCACAAACGTTAAAGGACACACTATGAAATGCGTGATTTGTATTAGGGTCAGCAATGGAGTGATAGAAAAAATGTATTTATCAAAAGCTAATTCGTTAAGTATATCAACTCTTAACATTTGCTTTGTTCCATGTCTGTCGGTCATCTGTGTGTAACATATGACAGGAATTGGCCTGCTGCTCCCATGCTCCACAGTCTACAAAATTAAAATAGGATTTTATAACTGCCAGGGAAGAATAATGATCTTTAGTTTTCTTTATTCTGATTTTCCTCTTCATATCTGATATCACTGAATAAAGTTGTGCTCCATTTTTTGTCAAAATATGATTATGAAGGGTAGAAATGTCTATAAGAAGCTATTACAAGATCAATGACATTAAATATACATTCATACGTGTAATATAGTCACATTGAAGTGCAAATATGCCCTTTATATATAATATCAAATCCGTCCAAAATATGCCTTAGAAACTGAACATTAAATGTCTAGGCCTATGATTTGAAATACTACGTCATCATATTTATTCCATTTAAATAATTGGGAACGAATACAACCGATATTACAACCAATATCAATAAACGAGAAGGTTATCTCCCTTATAGTGTAAAGCAGTCAGTCTCAAAATGTCATTGATAAAAGCCCTGTAGGATTCGACTTCCGTTCTTGTAAAGTATGTCAGGTTGCCAAACTTCCTAGTGCATAATGTGAAAAAAATACATTGCGTATTACATGTCAACATTACGGGCATGTAACATCGTCGAAGGTCGTAATATGTACTGCCTGAATATTGAATTATGATTTAGGTCTTCGTCATCAATAGAAGTATAAAACCTTAATGTATTTGAGAACAAGTTAAAGGTAATGGTTCCGTAAAGTTTTTATGAAATTAAACCCTAAGGGTAATCAGGTAAAAGTGACGCTATGAATGCTACATACAACATGCTTACAGGATTAGCTGGTAATATGTTGTTGTGGATATAAAGTAGATGGACCGGTGTGTGGTGACAGGGCTGCCGTTGTACTGACAATTACTGAATGTATGTTTACTGGTTTCTCGCACATCAAGAACATGTCTTGATTGCACTTGTGATCTTGCCAGAAAAATCCATGTTTGCTAACCAATTTCATACAGTCCTCGTCATGTTCACCATCGCCTGAAAAGTGCTTACTCTTTTGTTAATGCAAATATGCTGTGAGAGTAAGCCATTAGAAAAAATAAACTTAAACACTGCGATTTCAATTATATTTTAACAGTTAATTGGCAGTAAAACTGTCTAGCATTTAACGTATCGTACGCCACTAAGAACCGGCAATTGGTATTCCATTTTCAATCGATATGCGATAAACTAAGTCATACGCTATGGTCAGAAGGGCCAGTAAATATATAACTACATTGTAGACAAATAACTAATATAACCAGTACAAATCACGTAGAATTGGCCCCGTATGCGATTATCGGTAAAGTTGGTTTGGTGCAGTGTGTAGTTCTATATGTATGTATTCTGCATTTATACGTTTGTGTGTCTAGTTTATTGTCATGCAGGCCCTTGTTTTGTGCCTCCGAAATGGGGTTGTGTTTGAATGGGTGACTACTTCTGGTAGGTTTCATTGTATTTTTGTATTATGACTGGTCATTGGCAATACTTGTGTAACTCAATCAACGCTCCCTAGTACAATCAAGCGCCAAATATAATCTCAAAATCATTTTCAAGTATCCCGAAGAATTAGACAGTAAATTCCCAAACTATACGAGACAAAGCTCAATTGATTACTGAGAAATGCGGTGTAATTTGTCATGGTTGCTTTTCAATATATTGTCAATCAAAAAAGCAGAACGTTTTGTTTTGTTTTGAAATGCAAATATTATAAACAATGTTGTATTTACACATGTCCTAATTTCGGACTGAATGTGTACTACCATTGAATTTATGTTAGGGATAGTATAGGATAATTTTAAAATCATAGAAATTATGTATTTATCATCAATACATACTATAAACAATCTTATTCAAGATTATTTCAATACTTGTAAAGTATATTAACAAGCTCAGTTTATTAACATATTTACATAAAACTACAGAAAAAAGCTCAGTAGCAAAAAGTTTAAACATAAACCCGGCACTGGGTAAACGCCAAAGACATAAAACCGATATGTAGGTTTACATTTTAAATGGTGTGTTGAAATAAAAGAGCGCATACAAAAGTTGGGTTTGTATGTAGCAGTCGCCTCTCTAGTTAGTTTGTCTTATACTGTACGAATGAGATAGTCCGCACTTGCGTTACAAGTAGTCATCAATTCAAATTCATAACGGTTATCAGTCCTGGCTTAAATATCACCAAAACATACTTAAGACCATTTTCGGTCCCAGTCTTAATTCATTTTGAACATAAAAGCATAGATTCTTTTTCTTGTTCGTTTTAACTCTTTATATAAGCAAATTTTCTCAAAGAATGCGTACATAAAATTGTTTGTCAATACAACAAAGAAAAATGAATTCATTACTGAAAAACAATGAGTTGAACATTTGTTACATTTTTTTTACATTTGTAACATTTTTGGCTGTAGAAAACGTTTTCTTTACAACATCAACGAACAAATTAATTCATAACATTTGACCAGAAAAAATAATGTGCTTACTAAACGCGTAAAAACATATAAGATTTTGAATCACGTTATAGTATTAGTTAAAATAAGTAGTGATTATGACTGAGGTTTTATTTATTTTGTGAAATACGGTCCTGATTTTGTTCGTTGCAACTCTGTATAGGTTCCGCAAATTAGGTCAATGGAGTCTGAAAGCTTCACGTAAAAGCTTGTCATAGTCTGTAACGATTCTGACAGTCGTGAGCAAGGCTCCGAATACAATGGTAAAAATAACATATCGCTGACATTTATTATGTAATTTGTGTCGTTTCAAATGTTTGCGATATGCAACATCATTATGGCATGTTTGTAATGACACTAATAGGTTCCTTGTACCCACGCATTTTGAAACATATCGATAACGACACGAAACTACTATTTTCAAACGTTTTATTGTCTTTCCGCAGTAAGCAAGACCTTAAAAACCACAGTAAGACATCTTTAAAAGAATTATGGTGTTTTATAAACAACGGAAAACAAATATCGCATGCAAACATGCTTTTGCTACGAAAACTTTCTTCATTATCCGTCCATCCTTAAGAGAAAAACAATGCTATTGCATCTGTAAGATAGCGCAAACATTGGTGCGTAGACAATTAACAGTCATGAATTAATTGCAAAATAATCATTGAACACAGTTTGTGTATGTACTTAAAACATATAAGGCGTCTGAACAATTTACGGTTAATCCTTTTATTTCAGATATGAGCTTTTTGAGGACCAATACAGATCATATAGGGTCAGACAAATTACCGCGTATGTCTCTGAAAACAAATGGCAATATAAAATCACCATAGTTATTAAATGTTGATACCGTTTTAATGAAATGTCCACACCTTTGACCGTGTTTGAAAATATTTCCGTTGTCTTTGTCAATACAAAGCCCCCGATATTAGAACGGTTAAAAGTCGACAAAACACTACTTTTCAAAACACAGATAAGTCCAGATAAGTATTGCGCTATTTACTTACCGTCCTTGTTGTTTTTAATCTTCGTTGTTTCAATGTTTGCGATTTTCAAATCAGTTATTTATCTGACTTATATGAACGAATTACACAGACACTACGCAGTCGGACGTTCACTATTTGTATACAACAAAGTTTTATCCTTGTTTGTTGACGGTTTGCTTGTACGCGTTGAACCGCTTTAGCACATGCGCGTGAAAAACGTTTGTACCATTGGTATTGGGGATTGGTCTTGACAAACACAAAAGATATTCAAATTGAATTTTTTGATTACTTTTACTATGTGTTCTAGCCAAGGGTTCCTTTTTAAGTAGAAACTCCGAAATTGTTTTGACATTGGAAAGGCTTGTTTCCATAAGATATGTATCTTAAATGCTCCACTAATATACGCATAGTATATAGCATATTCACACAGTATGTCCATATTATTTCAAATAAGTATCAAAATTGATATTTACATGAATTTCACATTTTCGTATCAACTATCTCAATGTGGAAATACAGGGATAGCAATGTGTGACGAATGCACTCTGCATTAGTACTGAAATGTAGGTCAATGATGTCTTTACACTTTACATCAAAGCGTGTCTTACTCTATAATTTGTCTGACACTTGTGGATATGTCTCTGAACAAAAGATATATATAACATTTCACAGACAATGTAATGACATGTGTTATGAAATCATTGTCGTTTCAATGAATATAGGAATGGCATAATTGTCAAAACATGTAACAGTTCTATCCACCAACGCCTTTTGCAGGTGGAAATAATTTACTTGTATACCCACAGTTTCCATTATGTTTCCATTATGCGTCGTTTTCAATGGGCGGCGTGTGCATTACAATGCAATTATGGCAATTAAGGGGCTCCTATTTTTTCATCAGCTAGAACATGTTCTTATTAATCATAGTTGTTTTTCAGAATAAAGCACCATTTAAAAATCTAAGGGTGTTTGATAATGATTAGCCAAACAATCCAGAGTGAGTTTAAATGTAATTTTTTCTCATTTTTTCTAAGCATTAAGAGACATCTGTCAATGATGTTCACACCACTTGAAACGCCTTATCCTTCCTGTTAATCAACGTCATAACACCCTAAACCTCCTTCTCCATCTCCATGAAAGATAACAAAAAACAATATTCACGTTTAATCACAACTAAAAAACGATATGTTGATAGTTATGTGCCCTGTGTTTGTTGTATAATATGTAACAGTATGTCTGTTAGGACTTAACTTCCGGTTTGATACAAGATCAACTCTTATAACTAAAAATTGATTTACATAATATATTTGTTAAAATACATTCGTTTTGAATCCAAGTAGTTGAGGAAAGATAACTTCTATGATTTTTTTAATGCGTGTAAGTTTATTGCTGAAGAAATATATTATCATAACGCTATGCACAATGTTACATCAAACATCAAGTTTGTCCAGTAAAATGTAATAAATATCAAATATTTGCTGAAAACGTACAAACTATCCAATACAACATAAATATGATAAATGTGTCTACATTTTTCGAGAATCATTCGCCCTAAATGGCTTTTCAAGACGTGATTTCTTTGATACGCCCGCTATTGACTTAGCAACATGTGCTGATATCAATTTGGCAAACATTTAGCGGAGATGAGTATCAGCGATTTTGTTTTAAAGAGATACGATGTGCAATGTTATGTCTCTGATGAATATATGTTTATGTTTTTATGTAACGGAGTGCCAGGGTCTTACTACCACAAACCTGTACATGCGATAGTATATGTAAAACATAAATAATTAGCGAAATAATTAAACTAGATTTTTGAAAAGAGGAGAAATAAAAATGTTAACTTTTTTAATTTTCAACAACTGTGATTTCCCCTGTTTTTATTGTATTAAAAGTTATTATAATTATTTAATTATTATTATTATTATTATTATTATTATTATTATTATTATTATTATTATTATTATTATTATTATGTTATAATTATCATTGTCATTATTATGAATAGTAGTAGTAGTAGTAGTAGTTCACCTACTCCATGCAAGTAGTAGTAGTAGTAGTAGTAGTAGTAGTAGTAGTAGTAGTCGTAGTCGTAGTCGTAGTAGTAGTAGTAGTAGTAGTAGTATGAGCTTTATTTTCATTATCATTATTATTATTATTATTATTATTATTATTATTATTATTATTATTATTATTATTATTATTATTATTGTGAATATCATTTTCATTATTATAATTATAATGATAATTGTTATTGTTGTTATCATTTTTATGAAATCTCGACATTGTATTTTGATATTTATTTAATATCTAATTTATTTGATTAACATTATGTAGCTAAGTGCGTATCATTAATTTCCATGGTGAGACAAATATGTGGATGGTACTTTGAGATTGGCCAATACTACAATTGATATTGCTTGGTCATACCCAGCAGAAAACAAAACAAAACAACAACAATGTAATTAAGGCTTATCGAGTCAACAAAACCTCAACAAGAGACATAAAGTGAAAAGACAACAAACACACAAAACATGTATACCGCCTCGGAACAGTCAATAAAACTTGAGTTAATTGGCGTTCAAGCTCAATTATAAGTCTACCACAGCCATGATGCTTTAACAAATGAGCTTGCTTTGACAATGCAAATCATTGTCGTTATAATTGTGCCTTTCAGAAAAGCATTTAAATCATATTTTGTTCGCTATGTTGTCAAAGATGCATGGAGTAGGTGAACTCTACACGTAGTATTTATGAAGCTAAGCGTGTTGTATGGTTTTAACAAAAATGTTTTATATAATATAAAAAATGCATTCAAACTTTAAACATAGGAAGAGCTAAAAGCAAAACAACAATGAGGGAGTATATCTAAGATTTTGACAGCTTTAAACTGAGTTGGTGTCTTTCTTTTGTCATTCCTTTGAGCTGCGTATAAATCTGTGGAAGTTAATGTAACAAAGATTTGTGCAATTATCTTTTGTTGCTTGTGTTCAAATCATCAATCCGAGGAACCCGAGTCTCGCATACCCACCACATTTAAAATATTGCAAATGAGAACAGAATCAGGATTTACGTTTAACCAAGCATTTGTAAATCAGAATCAGCATTTGTGTTTGTTGTCATTTCATTCGAAATCTTGATTATTGGTTGTCACCAACGTATTTCATTCTTTAAAAACACGCAGAAGATGAACAATACATCGCCCTACAAAATTTGACCTAAAAACCGCATTTGGCTGCTGGAACGGCACGGAATCAGCCAGAGGTAGAAGTATTAATGATTATATGTTCAAAAATTCATATTTAATCTATAACAACAGTATTATTAGGTATTCAATACAACTACTTTCTTATAAAACAATGCATTTTGGTAATTTCTTCTTTTGATATTATCATATGAATCAAACAAAGACGACTTATAAGGTGATAATTTTGATAAGAAACAAAACACAGTAGGAACTAGCCTGTTTCGATCCTTGGGTTGTCAAAGATTTCAAGCGAAAATAATAGTTAACACATCTTAGTTTATACACTATGGTAGCGTAAATAAACTGTTTTCTTGGTTTGTTTAAATACTTGAAATAACTTGTTGAAGGGTTCTAAGTTTACCACAAGTAGATAAAAATACATTACTTCTTCTCTCACGTAACGCCTGTAAAGTAAAGGTCCATGCTAGTTAGAATGCCGTTCCAATCCAGAAGCATTTATATTTTTACGATTATTACAGAACCGTTTTGTTTTGCATGTTTGTGCGCTATCACAGATAATTTACAGAATGCAGATTTTTTTCCCTAGTACATACTTGTTTGAATGTAACTCTAAAGGCTTTTAACATTAATTAAAAGGCGCAGAGTGCTACAAATTGCATTTTGTATTGTGTTTTGTTAAGCACATAAAATATATACCCCACAAACACATAATGTGCCTTAACATTTATCAGTTTTTATCATCTTTCATTTTTATTGTGTCATGTCAAATCTACAAGATGTTTGGAAACAGTTGTTTTCCAAAATCACAGTACTAATAAAATTTCGCTCATCGCCTACAATCTGATAAAGATTTAGGTCAATTTTAAGCATTTCCTGTCAATAATCTGCCTGTTACCCATTTTATTTTATGAATCTCATTAGGCATGCATCTAACAGGAATATATCATACTTTCAATCTGGCAAACTGTTTTATGCGTTTTTTATTTAAAAATAGTTTCGTTAACTGTATATCGTGTTGATTGTATGCCCATACGACTGTTAACTTTCCAATACTATTTCATCGAATTTCGACATATATATATATGATATATACAATTATTTATTTTAGAAATTTATTTCATGTAACGAATGTAATGCAATTAAAGGGGTATGAAAATATATAATATCACCATTTTCAAAATATCCAATAAAATAATGAACAGTTCAAGCTCAGTAGTCGGATATTCAAAACTAGACCATTATTTAAAGGCACAAGGCAATACATTTTGCTTCATTACCATCCAGCAGGACAGGTTTATCATATTTATAAATTGTCATTCATTTAAAGCCATTGTGTAATTAATATAAGTTGAACAATAATGGTAACATACACTGTAAAGCATTTTTATATTTGATATTGATGGTTAAAATAACCAATATAACTTGTATTTACATCAATTACAGAACACTGATTTGTAAACGCGACATTTAGACAGATTTATTGCTATGAAACAGCAAAAGTGTAAAATAAATCAGTGATTACCGATGTTGCAGTTGGCGAATGTAGCAAATTTTGCACGAATATCTGACCTGATATTAATACGCCTTGAATTGAGAATATTGCTTTGAGTTTGTTGTGTAAATATGTTTGCCTGCAATGATTTGATTTCGTACGTTTCTATTACCTTGTCTCTAATATGATTATACAAAGAGCAGACGTTACGTTTACAATCCTGTTATGTCTGAAATAACGTTACTAGTACAATTTAACTCTTACGTTTCTCGCAATAATGTGTCAAGCCTGCAAAGGCAGCGCCTTAGTTCTCATGCGTTAAATTTACGGGTATGTTTTCTGGCCCCTGAAACTATTCTAGAAACATTATAAGAACACGATAAATATTAAAGAAATTTAAACAAAACGTTATTTAAGATAGCGATGGATTGCTGCAGATCAAATTGACAAACGATATCAACATTGTATTGAAACCACAAACGTTTGTAATAGCACTATGGAGAGATAGCACCGTAAACAGTCCGCAATGTATACAGAATAAACGCTGTTAAAGTACCGCAATATAGGTCAATGGCGTCTCAACAATTTACAGACATGCTAGTATCATCCGGATGTTTTGCAGACACATGCGAAATATACCGCCGAACGTACAGGTAAATATAATATTTTGCAGACAATGGTTTGACATTTTGGTTTGACATGTGTTATGTTATGTGTCGGTTCAACTCTGTCTGGTTTCACGTAAAGCTATGTCATAATTGTCCAAACAACCAAATATCCATCCAATGCATTCTATAACAACAAGCTTCCAATTGTTATGTCAAATTATATAATTACGTTGTCTTCTTTTAAAGAAACAAGGCCTTTGCAAAAGATAAATTCAAAACTGACAACAGATCCAATTCTATAATTGCCGTAAGTATAAGTCCTTTTTCAAGAATGTTTGTTTTTTTTTTGTAATATTTCAATTTCGATAAAGACATTACCGAATTAAAGAAATGATAGCTGAATCGAAGTTAAAATGACAGCTTTATATAACAGGTCTGTGTTGATAAATTGTAAGCATAAACACAATAATCTCAGAAAGAAGTTCATTCAAAGGTACAAAATTTTAATTGTGTAAACTTGTTTATAACAGTTTGTTTTCCAGAATTATAATCGGATTGATAATGTATGTGTTCTAACAATAATTTACGTATTGGATGATAGGTAACATGGAACAAAACTAATAATAAACCGACTCCATAAGCGAGTTACCACCACTGTCCCTGTAGGAGTTGAAATTAATTAACTCTTTTAAAATTGTAAATTCTTGTTCAGTTATAACAGATTGACTATCTATTCAAGTGGAACAACGACATTATACATTCAACACGTACGTGTAAAGTGGGTGAAGAACCCCCCTTGTATGTACATAGCAACAGAAAAAAATGATTGGATGGAATTTAAATGACCTAAGGTAAGTGCACATTTATAAAACATTGCATAGTCTTAAATATCTCTCAGTAGTTGTGTATTAGTTCCACAGAAAGATGGTTAGTAAATGTCCAGGTGAGTAACCTGTTTAATGACAGGGTCATTACAATATACCCTTATAAAATGAAGAATCATGTTTCAATAATAAAAAATACATCAATTTATGCGCATATCGCAGTGTAGTTATATTGAAGTTTCTCGGTTTATCATGTAAGATTTTCTTTCAGTAGACTACGCACGCTGCAAGTAGATTGCGTAGTAATTTAAATTCAGCAGTTAGACTTAATGACTTTATTCTAGGGACTCTCAATCATTTATGCAAGTATACATTTCATTGGCAATTAATTAAAACTAAGGTATACAAAATACGCATAATAATACAACATTTAAATAATAAGTTTAATTAAAACAAATTACAAATGACCTCTACAAAATTACCGGGCTACATCCGAGGTTTTTTACGATGGGAAATGGCCGAGGAGCTCCGAATGTTGTAATAGTATACACCTTTGCTGTGTAGGTTTTAAGATATATATCAAAACTATACCCTTAACTATTGTGTTGAATGAGGGGACATATTATTAACAATTCTGTCTACAAGACACATACTTAACGTAAATTAAATGGGAATGGAAAATAAATATACAGGTAAAACACATAAGGCTCTTACCGCAATCGCAGTTTTGCGACCACCTTTAGCATACTGTTTTAGTATGAAACATTGGGGTTATCCAAAAATATAAAAGCTATATACTTAAATACTGTTTTAAATGCAAACAATTTATTAATTAGAACGTAGTTATTCAATGAAAGTAGCCATATTCGAAACTAGTAGTTTACTTTAATGGCAACTTATGGCGCCATCTTGGGTGTAATTTGTAATATTCCCTTTTCTCAAGAACCACGAAGTGGCCATACTCATTTTTCATAATCTACAGACTTAAACCTACAATATGATATAACGTATTTTGTTTGGCAGAGGGGTGCAGTACATTTCTTATTTTTCTCATTTTGCAGCCTTGAGACCCAGACTATGGGAAGAACAACTCCGTCATTTTAATATGCTGTACTTTCGAATTCAACTTAAAGCCTATTGATATTTTATCGCCGCTGTTTACAACTGGAAGTCAAATCAGTACCTCTTGTGATCACGCTGATAACGCTGTATCTTGTCGTTCATATCTTTTATTTTGATTTATACGCAGATCACTTAATTTAATTTGATGCTGGCTCCGGTTAGGTAAATATGTTTTCAGTGAACATTCCAAGGTTATTACTCCGACATTTATTTCATACGATGATTAAATATATAAAAAAATAATGCAGCTAGTATATGATGTATTTTGACGTTGCCTATCTCTCGTTGAGTGACAGTTGTCGCCCTAAACATGCTAGTCTTTTAATCCTTTAACTGATATCCCTGACGTTTCTATTGTATAATTAGCTAAATATACCTCTGTTACTGTAATGAACTGAGGTTCATTTACAGATATGCAGACATGCATATCAAAGTATCTAAGGGAATGCCGAGTTAAATTTTGTAATAATACAGGAATAATGAAAAAGCAAAGTACCCGTATAATAAGTTAAAGGTAGTGTTCGGAACACTTCCGGTATTTTTATTTTATATGAATTTGATTTCGTAGAAAACACAGTATGTATGATATTTAATAAACTGTTAAATGATTGGGGGTTTTTTTTCTAAAGTATGTACTGATCAGATAAAATAATTATAAATATAATATTGTTTTGCTTTGGTTTACATAATTTCGTATAATTATTTAAATATAAATTGAGCGGCGAGAGTGAAGTTATTCAGGTATGATTACTTTAAAAGTTTGAAAGAAAGAAAGGCTATATTTTATGCACTCAAACCATTATATTATGATGATAAAGTACGATATTTACTAAAACTATTGTGTAAATAATTTTAACATGTATTACCATATTTACTTGAATGAAAATGAAATACTATAAATAATACTCTACTATTCTAGGAAATAATTAAGTTTCTTACTAACAAACGAACGCATAACGGTAAACTCATTTCCTTGGGTTATATAATTATAAGTGTATATTTTAGTAGGATATCTGTATTCATCATTTCGCCTATACATTTATATAAACAACTGGGAAAAAACACATTCGAACGAGATGTGATTACTAGACATAAAAACAGTAATCTACTCAAAATAGGAATTTAAATTGGTACGTCAGTTTATCATGTTTACTTGCTTTGTTTTTGTAATTGTTTTGGCATGCGCTTTGAATTGTCAAGATTGTTTGAAAATGTGCGTAAGCATAAATATATAATTAAAGAGGCATTAATTTTTTTTTCGAATGACACGAAATTCGTTAGGTGGTCTAATTACTGTTAAAATAAGCGGGGAATTACTAAAATAACGTGTTTTTTCATCCATTACGGAACACTGGTTCGTAAAACGCACTATTAAGACAGATTTAGTTCTTTAAAACAGCAATAATGTAATAAAGATTGGTGGATACCAATGTTTCAGTTGGCGGATATTACAAAGTTTGCACCATTATAAGACTTTTAATTTGCCTTAAATTAAGTATATCGCTTGCCATTTTGTTGTGTAAATATGATTGCTTGAAATAATTTGATTAAGAACGACTCTGTTGCCTGGTCTCTGAAATGATTATGCAAAGGAGAAACGTTTCTCTTTCAACACTGGTATGTATCACATGACTTTATTAGTACAAATCAAATATAACGTTTCTGGCAATAATGCTTAACGTCAAGCCCGCAGACGCAGGACCTTAGATCTAATGTGTTTTATATACGAGTATGAAAATGATTTTAGAATTAATGTACAAACAGGATTATTATTAAAGAAATTGAAACAAATAGTTTTTTGAGATATGGATTGGATCAAATCAATATTTTTGTGAATAACAACATAAACAAGTTGACAAACGATATCAACATTGTATTAAAACAACAAACGATTGAAACAACACTATGGAGAGATAGTTACGTAAAGGATTCACAAACGTTTGTTATTTGCAATGTAAACAACATAAACGCCGTAAAAGTACCGTTTAATAGGTCAATGATGTCTGAACAAGTTAGATCATCTCCGGTCAAATCCGAAAGGTTTACAGGCACTTTGAAACATACCTCGGAAAGGACAGGTAAATGTAACATTCATGGTTTGATATGTAGTATGTACTCTGCGTTGTTTCAACTCTGTCTGATTTCAAAGTACAGCTTTAACATTATTATCCAAATATCCATCCCACGCCGATGGTTTGGTCAACTTGTGTTATAACGCTGTCCCTTCTAAAAGGAAAGCTACACTATTTTATATGTGTAAACTTGTTTATAACAATTTGTTTTCCGGAATTATAATCGGATTGATAATGAATACGTGTCTAACAAATAGTTCGTATTGGATGATAGGTAACATGGAACAAAGCTAATAATAAACCGATTACATCAGCAACTTACTACCACCGTCCCTGTAGAAATTATAACATATGAAATAATTCTTTTTAAAAATAGTAAATTCGTGTAGTGTCATTACAGATTGAAAATATATTCAAGTGGAACAAGGACATCATACGGATTCCACGTATTCAATGGACGTTAACATAGCAGAGTAAAAAATACTGAAAATCCCCTCCATCAGATAGTTAGAACCATATTTGTTCCAGGAAATGCAAGTTACTGCGATCCCAAGTAAAATATCCTGCGACTCTTGAGCAATGTAGGACTTGCAATTGATTAACTCTACATCGGGTTGAGCGTATCAAAGGACATAAGGGAAGGCTTAGATAAACACGTCTTTTGGGACGATAGACGTTGATGCGTTTGCAATCGTGTGATATGCATCGTAAATAAAGTAAACGGTATTGGGCAAGACATTAATTCGTCTACTTCAAGGTGTCAATGACCGATGTGTTTTTGTATAACTTTACACTTAAATTTTGCAGTTACAGACATCGATTTCCTGATAAGTTGAAAACCATGAAAATATATTCCTGCCATGTAGCTGTAACGGATTATACAGTTTTTATAGTGTTCTTTTTAGTAACTACATGTGTCAATGTTTAGGTTATGTTCAGTATGTTTCAATCGTTGGTAAACCTGCTCAGCAAGGACATCAAATACATTTATAACATTAAGAATCATATTATTAAATTATTTATGTTAAATATACTATTTTATATATTTCGCTGATTCGTGACTTTTTATAGTTATGAGGAAATCTACAAATGAGCAATTAAGATGGCTACCAGAGCGAAACACTGCTAGTTAAAACTTTATTATTCAAATTTCCAGTAATATATGGGAGTTTAATGACATATAGGCGGTATACTACAATAACAAAAGTATCGAACGCTCAAAGACATGAATGTGTTACAGTGTTTTCATGAGATTTTAAAAGGGTATAACAAGAGCTATGGCGATAAGTGAACAAAGCAGAGTGTATGCTTGTGCATATTATGAAACGTCCATATTTCAAATGATTACTGCTATGTTTTTATTTTCTTACTTACGTCGCGATCAAAGAGGTTTGAATTCGTGTAAGCTTCTTCTTTGATGAATAATTTCTCATAAAGCCTTGCACTTTGTTACATCAAAAATAAGTGTATCCAGTAAAATAGTATAGATATCAGTTACTTGCTGAACACTTACAAACTATATAAAACATCTATATGATAAATGTGTCTAGCTTTTTATTGAGGTTTATTCGCCCTAAATAGCTTTTCAATCCCATAATTATTTCATACGCCCACCATTAACTTAGCAATATGTGCTGATAAAATGTTGGCAAACATTTATAAGAAGATGAGATTAAATTTGCCCCTCATAGTTTAAACGAAATCAATAAATCATTCAACGAACACAGATACTTTGGCTCGATCAAAACATAGAGTCTTTAGTCTGTGATTTTGCTTTCAAGTAATACAAAGATCAATGTTATATCTGATAAATATATGTTGTGTTTTAGTATAAATACAATAAAACTTTATCTGCAGTAGTGGATGGAAAATATGCATGTTGAGGGACATGAATAGAACAAAAGAAAACGTGAATTGTTTAAAAGCAAATCGAGTCCACACACGCAAAGAGAGACATAACGTCACAGGACAAAAAACAAAAATAACATAGATTTTAAACATTTGTAACAAATAATGGTATCACCTTGGAACGGTCAATGAAAACAGCAGTACACTGGATCTCTAGGTCAATTAGTACTTAGTTATTGATGCTCCGCTAAAATAGTTAGAACGTCTGTTTTCTTGTCTCTTCAATACAGCAGCACTTGCTTCGTCTTAACTTACATAGAATATGCACTTGGTTGGTGGTACGTTCGAAATAGCATATGGAAATAATTAAATGGTCTCATTATTTGTTTTCTGGGTTTGATGTTTGTAAATGTGGTTTTAAATACGGATGTGTTTGCTGATTTTACTTAACGGCCTTTAATGTTTTTGTTATAAATATTGATTGATTGTTAATGAGAACTGTATAACCGGGAATAGTTCTGAAAACACTTAAGGAGGTGGTGAAAAATACATTTTTTATCTATTTATATATCTACATGTTTTCAAGGTCTAATTCCTATATTAACACTGAATATTGTGCTGCCCTAGTTCGCTATGTATCATGCGAATTTTACAAAACCATTTGCGTCAATTAAAAATGTGCAAAGATAAACGTTTCTCAAAGTTTCATTTTCGTTCTTGAATTAACATTCCAAAAGAAATAAGCCGTAGATATTTAAACAGTATTCCATAAGTTTGGCTTAAATTCAATAACACACTTTTTAATGTGATATTTTTTACCCCGAATTTTATACGCTCATCTAAAACTAAAGGCAAATATATTGAGATGAATGGGCCAGTTGTTTTGAACTGTGTTTTGCGTGTTATACCTACAGTATATATAAACATGTTTGATTCAATGTTTTTATCTTGTTACCTTTTACCAATGTCAAGGAGGACGTCATGAGTTTTTACTTTTGCCTGAATAATATGCGCACTTAACCTCAATTTTAAAGTTTGATGCATTTTCAAAGTTTTATTTTTACCAATAAACTAATGTATTGTAGACTCGTGAAAGGTTTAATTGCGCGTGCTCTTTCATATTAACTACTTCAACATGAAATGACATTCCAAGAGAAACCAACTTAACAAGATGCATGTTGTAAAGTGTCATTTTGGTGCAAAATGAGATTTATTAGTATGTCTGAGCCAATATCTTAGATTGATCTATATCAGAATAAAGTAATATATTCGATGTAATTGACATAAAGAACAGGTGTTTGTACAAACCGCTTGAAATAAATGAGAACTGGTATTCAACTCATTCGTTTATATTGTCTCGAACAGATTAATATGTTATTAAATGAAGATAGTATCTTTAAACGTCGCCCATTAGGAAACCCTTTTTGTATCACTTCAACGATATATATTAGTGTGAACAATATAACTAAATTTAGCTTGTTAATTAACGAGGATATTGGCCCATTGATAAACCGGCATTTTATTAAAATGAACAATGAGAAGTACAACTCTGCCGTTATAAATGCTGTACTTTCAGTTTCTTTTTAAAACTGTTTGGAACCTGTTTTCAAATCAATAACGCTCATGTGATGACGCTGATAACGTTATGTCTTACAAAAAATGCACTTTGTAACCTACTCAAAATAAAGCGGAAGTAATTTTGACTTTGAAAATTGAATTATTTTAGGCCTGGGTTAACAAAACTTTTTCAAATGAGATTCTAAAATTTGTTTTATGTTCATAAGTTAATCACACTCAATTTTGACAACATACAAAACTACTTTTATGGCCGTTTTTCATATATATATAATATACAAATAACGATTCGTTTGCAAACAAAAACAGGTTTCACTTGACAATAAGAGCAACTGTCTTGAGGAATTATCTTAAAATGAGATACCACTTTTTAGCTGGCAAAAATTGCACGAATATCTTACATGTTTTGAGAAACTATTGAAAGGGAAAATTGCCTTGCTTTTTGTGGTGTAAATACGTTTACATGTAGTACTTCGATACACGCTTCTAAAACTATTATACAAAATACAAATGTTTCCCTTTTACTCCTGTAATGTCTCACTTGACTTAAGTAATAAAATGTACCAATAATGTTTACGGCAATAATGCTTCAAACCTTAGTTTATATAAGAATGTTTTACGAGTAAAGTGTCTGGTCCCTAAAACAATTATAGAAAAAATATTAGAGCAGGATAACTATTTTAAATAAAATAACAAAGATTCAATAAGGTATAAACGATAGCGATGGATTGGCTGCGATAAGATTGGGGAATGAACTCAACTTCGATTGTTTACTGCAAAAATGTATCATCACTATGGAGGGATACAGTATACGTACCGCAAACATTTGTTGATCGCAATTTCAGGAAATGCAATGTTGAAAAAATTAGCAAAACATGTCAAAGATGTCAAAATACCTAATATCAACACGTGTCACATTTGCGAATTTTCCAGGAACATGCGAAATATACCGCATAATATAAAGGTAACAATTACAATGTGCAGAAATCTGTTTGACATTTGTTATGAAATCTGCGTCATTCAACCCTGGCTGATATCAAGAATAGCTATGGCATAATTGTCCAGACATCCATCCCACGCATGTCATAACAAGACGCTAGCTACCGAATCTATGTCGTACTGTTATTTAGATTCACTCAAAGAAAAAGTCGAGGATAATTTTACAGTTTTGTGTTTCAGCATAATGTGGCGTTGATTGGGTTTTTGTAGGTCATAAACAAATTCAAGCTGTTCAAATAACTCATTTGAATTAAGAACTATACATTCTCATAAACTATTTATATTCTTAAATTCATTTTTTTTATTAACTTTTATATATATTATTACATCAGTAAATATTGTACACATAATTCGGCTGAACAAGTTACATGTTATTAATATCTATGTATATATATTACAAAAAATATATACAGGTTATGTTAACAATATTTACTGCTGTTGAGGAGAGTGTTAAAGAGAGATTAAAGGTAGGTTAATTATAGAAAGAAGGGAGAAGAAGAGAAAGATGGTTCCGGGTGAAAACTGAACAAAAATTATCTCAGTCTGCTTTGTACGTAGAACTGCTATGTACATACATGTATATATATATACTTTTTTTAATAATAGTAAGAGGCAGAGGGTATGTTTTGCAAAGAAAAATTTGAGTTTTAAGTGGTTATTCCAAGACCAGTCGATTCCATTTTCTATTATGTATGTTCAGTTTGTTTTTAGTTAAGGCTATATTTGCTTCCATTTCTTTTCTTTCTTTAACGAATTTAATAAAATATTCGTATTTAAGTTGAGATTGGTTCACCTTACACTTGTAGATATAGTATTTTGCTTCTAATATAATGAAGTTGGTTATTACGGAATAATCTGTTTTGGGCTGTACACCAAATGATATTGTTTTATAATCGAGTAGTTCTGGGATATTATTTTTACTGATTAGTTTTTTTTTTATATTTGACCAAAAAAAATGATTATGATGGCACTCCCAGAACAAGTGCTTAATTGTTTCGATATTCATGTTACACATATCACAAAGGGTAGATTGGACTATCCAACAATTGAAAAGATATGTGTTCGTTGGCACTAATCTATTGATATACTTATATTGAAACGCTCTAAGTTTTGTATCTATAGTACATTTAATGGGTTTTTTATTCCTAGTATTTTGTCAATCAATTTGACTTTTGGACTCATGTTTGTACAGTTGCTTTTTAACGTACGTTTCCATTTATCTGGTATGCTTGAAATATGTGAATGATATTTTAGAAAATCTGTGTTTGGTAAATTATACTTTATTCTAAGTTCTTCAAATGTATAAAATTGTTTTGTCGTATTATTAAATAAGTGGTGTATGTATATGACGCCATGTATATACCATTCTTTGTAAAAGAATAGGCGTTTACATGTGTTGATATATTCATTATACCAAATTATTTGCGTTGGAATATGTTCTATTTCCTTAATAAAATTTAATCTTGTCCTACTTGTAAGTATATCTTTTAGAAATTTAATCTGTATATCAGGTAGGATATATTTCGGTGAATAATTTCCCTCAAGTAAAATATTACCACCAAGTCTATATATTTTTGTTTAGATACTGTACTTTCCAACTACCATTGTTGGAATCGCCAAATATTCTTTTAATCCAGCTTGTTTTTATTGTTGATATGAACATATTAAAATCGATCATTTTTAATCCACCATTTTTATAATCCTGTGTTATAATGTTTCTTGCTATCTTTTCTGGCTTTCCATCCCATAAAAAACTGTAAAGGTGTTTTACAATGTCTTTAATAATTTGTTCTGGTGGGTTTTCAAGAACAGTTAATGGAAACACAATTTTTGGAACTGCAAACGTTTTAATTACCGTTATTTTACCAATCAATTTTAAACCATGTGTTTTCCATCTATTCAATGTTGAATAAAGTTTTTCAATTTTACATTTGTAGTTTAATTATATGCGTTTGTTTCTATCATTTGTAAATACAATGCCTAACGTTGTCGCTTGATCCGATGTCCACTTAAATTGCTTTATTTTTCAAAAAATCATATCAGTGAGACGTCGTGAACCAGCCCTTAATACTATAGACTTATTCATATTCAATTTTAAACCTGTACTATTGCTAAAATCGTTAATTGTGTTAAGAAGGGCGTAAAGAGAAGCTTTAGTACCATTAACAAAATAAGTTGCATCATCCGCGAATAAAGTGTTTTTGAATTCTTCATTATCTTTGATTATTCCCTTTATATTAGAATTGTTTCTTATTGCTATGGAAAGCATTTCTATACATATTATAAATAGATAAGGGGATATGGGACAACCTTGCCTTACACCGCGTTTTATCGTAAAGAAATCTGATAAATGACCGTTGTTAGTTATACAAGCCTGCATATCGTAATAAAATAATTTTATCCATTTATTGAAAGAGTTACCAAAATTAAAATATTCTAGAGTATTAAACATGAAATCATGGTCAATACTATCAAAGGCTTTTTCAAAGTCTGCAAACAGTAGAAGGCCCGGGTTATTAGTATTATCTAAATGATCTAAAATATCATATATTAGTCGGATATTTTCCCCAATATATCTGCCTTTCATGAAACCTGTTTGAGAGTTATGAATTACACTTTGAATAACCAGTTTCATTCTATTGGCAATATATTTTGTGGCAATTTTGTAATCTATATTTAATAACGATATAGGACGCCAATTATTTAATGAGGAGGAGTCTTTATCTTTTTTTGGTATTAAATTTAGTATTCCTTGCTTTTGTAATTGTGTAAGACTCCCATTTGTATATGAATAATTTAAGGAATTTACAAGAAACAACTTAATATCAATCTAAAATAGTTTATAGAACTCTGTCGTTAAACCGTCAGAACCCGGGCTTTTGTTATTATTCATTGCTAATAAAGCTTCAGCACATTCCTTTTCTGTTAGCTTTCCTTCACATGATTCTTTTTGTACCTTATTTAGTGTATTGGTATTGTGCTTAAAGAAGTCATCTTTAGATTCGTCTAGTTGTTGTTTTTAATAAAGGTTATTATAGAACAGTTTAGTTTCGTTGAGTATATTGTTGGGTTCAGTTATTTCAACGTTGTTGACAGTTAATCTAGTAATGTTCTTTTGCTCTTGTTTCTTTTTCTCAAGATTAGCGAAATATTTTGAGTTTTTTTTCATGCCTTCTATAAATTCTGATTTAAATCTAAGAAGATAGCCTTGAGCTTGCTGTTTTGTTATGTCTTCTAGTGATTGTTTTTGGTCCTTTAATATATTCTCTAAATTATTACTAGGGTTATTGGCGAATTGTATTTCTATATTGTAATTTCTTCTGTTAGTTTTTGTTCTGTCTTGATTCTATCTTTCTTTTTACATGTGCAATATTTAATGGTAACATTTCTAATGGCACCTTTAATAATTTCCCACAAAGTGTTTGGATTTGCATGATTATTAATTTCAGCTGTATCTTTAATGGCCTTTTTAATTTTTGCTTGGTATTCAGCCTCTAATAAAACAGAATTTTTAAGTTTGAAATATCCAGGACCTCGTTGATGTTTAGACAGATCTATCTTTATAGTTACGATTGAATGATCCGATCTTATGCCAGTGGATATTTTACACTCCGATATACTATTCGATACATTAGTCGAAACCAGAAAGCAATCAAGTCTGCATAAAATTGGGGGTTTATTATTTGAGTTCCAAGTAAATTGTTTTTTATTTGGATGTTTAATCCTCCATATATCTACTAAATTATAGTTTTGAATACAACTATTTATTTTATCCCTTCCTTTTTTATGTGTGTTTTTCTGTCCGTTTCGCTTATCATATTCTTCATTTAGTACTATATTAAAATCACCACAGACAATTATTGTTTTTTCATCATTTTCCGCGATAAATTGTTCTAAAATATTAAAAAACTCCCCATCATTTGTATTTGGGCCATATATATTTATAAGCATAATATTTCTTTCTTCTTTTTCAATATTTAAACATTGTAGTCGACCTGTTATGATCTCTTTATGTTCTATAATTTTAAAGTTTTTATTCTTTTTTAACAATATACACATACCTGCACTATTTGAGCTGTTACCATTAAAATATGCATCAGATCCCCATTCGAGTTTCCATTTCTTATATTCCGACGTTTTACAGTGTACTTCTAGATAAAATCGACTGATCTGGTCATCAACCTTGATATAATAATGAGATACACTTTGCAACTCTTCTACTAGAACACATGTACACAACAAATTCATATGTAACAAAGCTGGTGCCATATTCGACTGTGATAAGAAAATAGACTTATTAAGAAAACAAGAAAACAAACGCTTTTTTGAGCGAAACCTATAAATTGGTTAAATTCATGTGTAGTTGTAACATAATTAAAATCAATACAGTCATTTGCAACATCGATGTCAAACGGATTCCACGTATTCGAAGAAAGATAACATAGCAGAAGTCAAAACTAGTGATAATCCGGCTCAATTAGCTAGTTAGCACCATTTTTTCCAGGAAATACCTGTCCATGCAATTCATAGTAACATTTCCTGTAACATTTGTGCCATGTAGGACTTGACATTGATTAACACAACGTCGGGTTGAGCGTATCACAGAACTTACGAGAATTCTTTAATTACACATCTTTTGGAACGACAAACGTTGATGAGTTTGCATATTTTGAGATTGATGTGATTTGTGATTAATAAATCAGTCCGGAGCACGAGTTCCGTTCGTCGTCTTTAGTAACATTATTCATTACAGTCCAAATTAAAATCATAGACATCAGTTCCCTTTTACAATTGCAATTCAAAAATCTTGTAACGGCTTGGTGTAGCTATAATGGACAATTCAGTTTGAACAGTTCATTCTTAAATTAGCAAATGGCTGAGTCAACTTAAGTTATAATTTGTCTGAAATGTTAACCATTTATAAGACTTAGTGCAGAATTGATCGTGTCTTCTTGTCGTTGGTAAATTTATAAAGTAAGGTCATTGTAAGAGGAGTATTATAAGATGGGCATGGATTATCAAGGCTTACGGTTATAAATTGCGCTAATGAGTTACGTTACATAACAATTCAAATAAGGTGTCACAAACATTAGCTTTCTCTAGTGATAACAACCCTGAAACGACATGAAACATTTTGTAGCCATTTTGGATAAATCAGCTCGTACATTTTCCGTGCTGTTCATTTTAACAAGGGGATAAGTATATTTGAATTATTTTTAGTGTGATATACTTAACATTTATAAGTGTAAAATTTATCCTGTCTTTCGTCGTTGGTTAACCCATTTCACAAGGGCATTGTAAATGAGTAATAGAAGTAAATATGATATCGTGTATTAATAATCAATGCTTACGATTAATAACTGCTCACAAGTGAAGAAACATTTATCGGATACGCAAGTAGTAACGACAACCCTCACATATCAGTTGCAAACAATTGCAAATCGCTTCAAGCGATTTCCGTAGGAGGTAAATGCGTTGTCATGTCTTTGTTTGAACAGACTGAATATGCTCATGCAAAGCGGTTACTGAAGAGTGAGGCCTCCATATGTTTTTGAGTAGCAACTTCCGCTGTTTGAACATAAACCAGAAAAATGGGTGGTTGTGCTTTTTTGTTTGTTTTTCGAGACATGAAAAGTGACTCCGAAACAACTCTCTGACCACAAGGTCTTTTTTCATGTCTCCTCATTTAGTTGCTGAGAAACAGACAAAGAGTCATCGACAATGATATACATGGTATCATCTGCGAAAAGACGTACGGCTGATTTTATTTCCCGAACGTTATCATTTATTTATTAGAATGAGTAAGAGAGCAGAATTTTTCCGGCGTTCATAATGGGTTAAGCACGAAGAGGTAGCGCCTTAGTTTATGTTAGTTTGCTTAACGAGTCTGTTGTCAGGTTTCTACAATAGTTCTTGAACCAATATCAAAGCAGGATAAAATAAAAAGAAATGATTAAGGTGTTATCGTAGGCGATGGTTTGGTTGCATTCAGATCGAAAAACGGCGTCCGCTATGTATGGATTCCACAACCTTTTGTAATAATAATACGGAGAGAATACCGTATACGTAACGCAAACATTTGTTAGTCGCAGTGTAAACAGAATCAATGTTGCAAAGATACCGCAAAACGCGTTAATGGTTTCTGGACACTTCATATCAACACCTGTCACATCCAGTAATTTTGCAAGCATTTGCAAAATATACCGTCGAACAAAAATGTAAACACAACATTCGGCAGACAATGGTATGACATGTGTTTTGTAATTTGCGTCGTTTCAACTCAGTCTACTAATCTTGTATAGCTATGGCATTATTGTCCATACATTCATCCCGCGCAATCTATAACGAAAAGCTAGCGATTATAATGTCTTATGTTTTCATTACGTAGTGTAAACTTTCTAAGTAATCAAACCTCTGGAAAACACAGAACAGAACTGTTCTTTTGCAACAAAGGTTACTGTCGTTAGTGGTATGCTATTTTCAAGAATCATATTTAAATATCAATTGAGATCCGCTCGAATGAAACAATGAAAACTTAATCAAAGATGCATTGACAGTTATGTTATGTGTTTGCAGGAGACTGTGTCAATTGTTGATTTTCTGTAGGCATAATCAAAATAACCTCAAGCTGTTCAATCAAATGAAATATATGCATTTGCAAAAACCATTTTATTACTAGTTATAACTGATGTATAATATATACATGTGAGAAAAAACAAAATCATACGAATTCCACGTAATCGATGAAAGGTAAATCACATCTTCTGGAACAATTACCATTTATTAATTACCAATGTTTGTGTTTGGCGTTTCAAATTAATTATGTTTTGCCGTATTTATAACAATTCAAATTAGCAGTTGCAGACATCAGCTACCTTTTTATGATTGCAGCCCCGAATCGACTTGTAACTTAGTGTAGACCTTATTGATAACACAGTTTGTACACTTTCTGTGCTGTTCTTTTTTGCAAGTTGATAGTGAATTATATTTGGTTTGATATGCTTAACATTTTTAAATGTAAATTATATCCTGCCTATGTCGTTGGTAAACCCATTTAGCATGGACATTTTAATAGACTTAATAGGAGTAATTAAAGTATTGTGCATGGATAATCAAAGCTTACGGTCAATAACTGCGCTTAAGAGTACGGTTACTTAATGTGAAAAAAAAATATTTCTCAGATAAAGACGTTATACGGACAACCCTCACATTAAATGACGAACGTAATGACAACTTATACTTGTAGGCATATTTTTTAATCCTGCATATGTCGCGATCAAGGGGGTTAGAATTTGTATTTTTTATATTTTATTTCTTAGCAAAACAAGGTCATAGCGTGTACAGAATGTTACAACAAAAATGCTTACATTGGGTGAACTGTAACACACTTTGAATGTTTGATTCAAATGGTATCAGTGATATTTGTATTCTAAATATTGCTACTTTTGTCGAGAATGTTTCGCCTGTAAAAGCTTTTCAATATGCATTTTGTTTGTTTTTAAACAGTGAAATAACATTTTGATATGTTTCATTGTTTTAAAATTTAAGCCAGTTCTTAATTACAATTTAAACGGAAGCTTTAACATAGCTTGAATACAAATTCAACGACGTCTTTTTCGAAAAGATTTATTGTTTTCTTACAATTCGGCGCGCTTTTATGAATAAAATGAGCAATTTACTGTAATTATTTTTCCGTTTGTTCATATAATACAAGGATAAAAAATGTTAGTTTCAGTGTTGGATGGCAATATATTTCACTTCGTGAACATCAAAAGTAAACATATAAGTGTGTTTGATATGTTTAAAAAAAAACTCATCAATTTCATAATTTCCAATTAATTTTGCATCATAAACCCCAGCAATTTTGTTGAGGGACGGTTCTGCACAAACGTCATTTCTTGGTATGGCTTGCTCAATACCTTCCAACTACTTGAGCCATATCAGAATACAGGAGTATACTTTTTAATAATGATGTTAGCAAAAACGTTTGATATATTTTAAAAACATAATCATTTTCAATATCTCGAAACAAAATTGCATTATAAACCACCAGCAAACAGATTGGACCATTACGCTTTCATACCCAAATTGTCCTTATACAATTTGGTTTTATTTCAATAAATTTGACATGCAATAAAGTTGAAACTTTCAATAGAATTTATCTGTTTTTCCCAATAGGAATTGGTGGTTGAGTGCTTTCGCCGATATCCCTTGTGGTTTGTCAATATAAGGTTAATATGTACCTTATATTTATCTCATCTATCTCAAATACGTCTCATTACCTCGTATGCTACATTATGATATTAACAGTAGAACCATGTCTGTTTTCTTGTCTCTCCATTTTATCAGCGTCTTATCTTCAGCGTTTTATCTTTCTAACTTTGATCGAATTTGAACTCACTCTCTCTGTATTGATGATATGTAGAACTAGCAAACGAAAATAAATGAATGATTTTAATAATTGTATTCGGATTTCAATGCCTAAAAATGTTTGTAAATGTGTTATTGAAGTACAACTTTGTTTGCTGTTTTCACTTACTGGCCTTTAATGTTTTAACTGACTATTTGATTATGAAAACTATATACAGCTCAAACGTGAATAGAACTGTACCGAAGTGAACGCACTTTTGAATGCTTTTATAGTTATATTTTGATCTTTTTAACTAACACACTACTGTTTCACAAGCTGATCGTATGTACTTTGTGTCATCAGAGCTTTTACATCACCAGTTCCGTCAATACAATGTGCAATAAAAATAATGTTTCTCGATGTGTTTTGTTCTCAAATAAACATCACAAAAACATATGCCGTGAATATTTATACAGTCTTCCATAATTTCGTCATAATAACAATAACATACTTCTTAATGTGATGGGGTCTTTTTACCAAGCATTATATACATTTTAACACGCTAGGCAATTATACTAAGCAGATGAATGTCTTTAAATGTTTTATGGTAAAAGCAAGTAGTTGTTTTTGGTTGTTGTTTACCCGGTGTTCATATAGTTTGAGTTCATAGTTTTGTTCGAGTTCTTGTGTTTTTGTTTTGCAATAAATATAATGATCATTATATGTTCCATTAAGAAGCAGACATGATCAGATTGACTTTTGCTTAAATAATATTATGTGAATTTTTGGTACATCTGTTCCAAATTTCGATGCATTTAATTTCAGTTTTACAAACAAACTAATGGCTTCTAGAATAATGTCATGTTTTACTGTGCGTTCTTTTTCTTTAAATGTCTTCTAGAAGAATAGGCATTCCACAGGACTGAACATTAAAGAGTGCTTACAATATGCAACGTGTTCAGTATTTGTTACATGCAAAATGAAATATCGGTAAATCTATGTGATCAAGATCTGAATAAAATTAAAAAATATTTGTTATTGGCAAAGATATTTGTGCAAACCACTTGTAAGAAATAACAAAAATGGTTAAGTGAATATCAAGCGAGTGTTTAACACAAATAAAAAAGCCTTTATTAAATCTTTAGTTCACTGTCGGAGATAATCTAATTCAAATCGCTTTGAAAGGCCAAACCATCAGAAAATATTCATTTAAAGATCGCGAAGATCCGTCATTGTCCCAGCTCTGGCCCATATTCACTACTGTTTCATGTCTAAGTTTAAAACTGAATAGCCCAAATCTTAAAATCTTATTTTCGTCTGTAAATTTCCTATTTTAAGAGCAATAAATGGTGCAAATTGCTGCAGGTGTTCGGAATTACTTATTTAACAAGTTTTGGATATCTAATATTATGTATTAAATAAATTTAAATGATAAAATGCTCAGACCCAAGACGTAAGTGAAAATGGCCCCTACATTAGCCAATGTGATTTCGGCATGCCTATTAAAATATGAAATGAAATGTGTACTAAGTGAAAACATGAGAATGTAAAATAATTTTTAATTTCAGTTTTTCTCGTAAGCCAGGTATAGGACCAATCATCGTTTTAACTATAAGAAAGGAAAAAAACTGCAATGCAGCGGCTGATCAATTATCTTTGTGGTTTTGTAGATGTCATGTTAAAGTTATACGTTCAGCGGTAATTAGAAAAATACGTGAGCATAAATAAAGTTAAAATTTTATGATATACTAGTTCATATCATATTCATTTGATGTTACATTTCATTTTTTTATAAAGAAAACTCGGATTTGTTGATATTTTGGAGATCAAAGATATCAACTTTCGAATTACCCGCCACAGTTCGTAGCCGTTCGTAGCCAGCTTCGAAATCGATCATTTGCATAATACATGAATGAAGCGCCCGTATGTAAACAACCGATACTGGCGATAGCGACTTTCATTCAGCTACCAACATGATCAAAAGAAATATTTCTTCCAGTTACTCTTGAGTTTAGAGCGTTATTTTATTTTACTTCTAACCGACTTTTTAATGAGGTAATGAACTAACTTGCATTTTATTGTTTATATTTTCTAAATTCTACCATAAATCAAAAGGCATGTCTACAGTAACTGAAGTGGGTGGGGTAAAATAAAGTTAATATTCAATCGCGCCTAATTTATCATAGATATCGTACAGTATTATGTTTGGAGCAACGCATACTTGTAAGTAAACGTGCATTTGATTTCTGGACCATTAATTCATGATTGATTGACTTATTTCTATTGTAGAAAAGATGAAACTAAAAGTAAATCACGTAGTGATCTGCATGGGTGTCAGGTAGATAATTTACTGTACAGTATAGATCAAATTCTTATTTTTGTATATTCAGTCACCTCCAAGCATTCCCTTATCCCAAATTGATATTAAAAGAGAATGTTGATGAGCCTGATCCGTCGATTCAAATACCATAACACAGCCAACCAAAAAAATAACAGCGTAAGTTTATAACACGTACATCATCTAAGAAATCCATTTTAAATGTGTATTTGAATTTACTTGAATGATGCAGAGAATTAAGAATCCAAAACTAGATCACTCTATAATTTGACACTTCACATAAGTGAAACCACAAGTTGATCAAGTAATAATTAATATGTTATGGGGGGGGGGCACAATTATGTTTGGAGGGTACTCCTTTCCATATTTTTTCATATTGTATATTTTAAAGCTCAATTCTCACTAATTGACCGTTTTGACTTCTTATATATAATTTGTCTTTAATTGCCATTATACTTCCCAAATGTTTTTCAAGTTTCCAAAACATGTCAGTATTTGCAATTGAAATGTGAACTTGTAAGAATTATGCAACAGTCAATTGTAACTACGCCCCCACTCCCCCCAGGTCCGGCGAAATGGGCCGTGTTTTACCTCCAATGTGAACCTGGGTGAACGCGGTGGTTTTGTCTAGTGCTTAAATAGCGGGGAATGAGCCTTACCTTTGATCCCCGTGGGTGCAGTTGCATTTGGTGGGGATTTTACCAGCAGTTCAGGGATATATTTTTTTTGGACCCAAAGTCAAACTCCCTGCTTCCCGCACCGGTGGGGGGCATGGTTACAACTGACTGGTTTGTTGTTTTGGAATGTAAACAAATTGATCAATAATGAGAGTCAGCTTCAGGGCTTTTTCTATAGTACCCACAGCTCAGACTATCAGACCCATTCCCAAAGCAAACTATACAATATTTTTTCCCAATCTTCAGAAAAAAATCCTAGTCAAACAAAGGCAAAAAAAAAACTTTTTTATTGAAGTCTTTTTACCTGTACTGGCTCATTCAGCATCCTAATTAACTATGTGTTATGTAATCTAAAGTTTTGGAAATATTTGAAATCAGAAATTATTGATTTTCATCACATTCAGAGATCTATCAGTATGAAATATTTTGTGTCATGATTTATTGCTAAAGATATTTATACCCCAAGTATTGATATTTCTGGCATTTAAGGTCTTTTGAACGGGAAAATAAACTTATTTATAAAAAAAATCTCTATTCGCAGGAGACTGAAAATCTTGTTTTTTTAACTGTAAAATTTCCCTATTTAGGAATATTCGCGACTCAAAATTTCCAAAATGTCTAGTGCCTTTTGCCAAACAAAGCGCTGCGCTATTTTAAAGGTACAATTTTACTTGTAATATTATTTATTATCTTTAGAAACAAGTGAGCAAGCTGACAAAGCTGCCACTTCAGGGAGCAATTATAAGGGTCATCAAGATGGCGCCAGGATTTATGATGCTCGTATTAGAGGTGTTTGACCAGAGTCTGAGGAAGGGAGTAGAACTCCAAGCTGGTTTGAGTGTGCTTCAACTGCCGGGACATTTCAATGCAGAGTTAAAACGTTTGTTGTCGCCGGGAGGCCCGTCTTCCTCAAACTGCTGTAAGAACCTTATAGAAACTAAAATTCAGTATAGATCTAAGACATGAGTGTACCTAAATGTTAAATGAAGTTGATATTTATGAACAATTTTATAACATTTCATGTGAATTTAAAAGCTGGTTTTACATTACTTAATACTGCTAATGAGTTCTTGAAAATATGTACTGAAAAATGGATACTTGACAACTCATTTACATGTTTGTACTTCATAGGAAGTCTAGTGTTGTATTTTTCTAAAAAAATATGGTTTTAAACATCTTAACATGCATGCAGTCCCACACAGGCAGACCAAGTTGAATTGTTGGCATGTATGAAATATGGGCAGTGTTATTTTATAAACATTTAAAAGCTATTTTATATGCTGGCAAAGTTTGTATCTACTAAGTTATTAAAAGCACTCCTGTTTAGGAGAGTGCTGAGAACTTTCTTGAACATTCGTACTGAAGTAAGTATGACTTAATAGTAGCACATCACTGGATTTTAAATCTTAGTATCTGTGAATTATGTTACTGATTTTTGATAAACCTTCCCTCTTTCAGGACTCTGACCTCCTTGTTTTGAATGAAGAGGTTCTATCCCTTGCCCATTTGATGAGGCAGGATTTCTTGTGTTCATTGATGAGGCGGACCAGGCGCGACCCAACCGCTACTAGGCGACTTCTATTGTGTTCTGACACAGAGTTATTTTTGGGCTGGTGACAAGAGGGCTATTCCCTTATGTTGTGTTGAGAGTCCAGGAAACCTTCCCTAAGAACAATACACTGGCCTTGTGCAAAGGAGGGTTCAGTAGGTTCAACACAATTTTTGCAGACGGATCGTATCTGTTCTCTTGATTGTCTTAAATATTAAAATATGATATAAACAATATCAGGTCATTTTTGTATACTTTTGTGAATGACTTGTTATTTTATAAATACTGATTTGTACTGTCTTTGGTTGCTAAACTGTCATTAAGTAATTATCTCGTTTCAATTTGAAAGCCAGAAAACCTGCATGTTATGTATACTCATGTTTATATGTATGCCCCCTCCGAGGAAGAGGGGTATATTGCATTGCACATGTTGGTCGGACGATTCGCAGCTTTGTTGGTAGACCAAAGCTTGTCTAAGTGATAACTCAACAATTGAAGGACAGATGGTTATCAAACTTGACATGAATGTTGGGCCTGACCAGAAGATAACCCCTATTGATTTAAGGGGTCATCAGGTCCAAGTTCAAGATCACAGTGACCTTTAATGGTATAAAGTTGTTAAAGCTTGTCCGAGAAATAACTCAAAAATACCTGAACGTAAGGTATGCTTATCAAATTTGACATGGTGGCTAAGCCTGATTAGTAGATGACCTCTATTGATTTTAGGAGTCATTGGGTCAATGGTAACAGTCACAGTGACCTTTAAGTTGAAAAGGTTAACAAAGATTCTCTGAGTGATATCACAACAATGTCTGGCCCTATGATCATCAAACTTGACATTGAGGCTAGGTATGACCATAACTGATTTAAGGAGTCATTGGCCCTAAGTGACGAAAGTGCGTAAAGAATGAACGAGTGATAAATCAACAATGCCTGCACCCATGGCTCTCAAACATGATAAGGGAAATTGGCTTTACCAGTAGATGGTTCATTTTGATTTCAGGGGTAATCAGGTCAAAGGTGAAGGTTACAGTGACCTTGAAAGCATATTCGTGTGATTACTTGACAATACCTGCACCCATGGTTCTCAAACTTGCCATCTAGGTTGGGGGTGGCCAGTTGATGATCTTATAGATCTTGAAGTCAGAGGTCAACCTATATGCATGATTAAGTATTTTGTCATATTTACTTATTTCCTGCTGCTGAAAGGATATATTTTTATCTGCAAATATTAGTCATCATCTGAACATGATTTAGAACTTTACTTACTATCCTCACACTTTGAACGGTCATAATCTTAAAACTGCCGCAAAGGCATCTAATGTCAATGACAAGTCAGCTGTCATTTCAGTCTTTGCATATTTAATTCAATTTGCGGAATAAGCCTGAGAACTTGGCGCTCCTCATGGGGAGGGGGTTCATATGTTTGACAAACATCTCTTGTTTTTCTGTTTAAAAGCGCTTTCAAATGACACTCAAGCAATATGTTTGTTTGAATCCAAATTTCACATTTTATCTTTAAAATGTGTCATAACTTTCTCAACCTTGTTTAGAAATAATGAAATGGACCTAAAGCAGGCTCAATTTTGATACAGCCCATTTCTTAAGTAGAACAAAGATTAATGGAATAAACCACTTTCCCACAAAGAAGTAAATAACTGAAATAAAACCATGAAGATCCCACAGTTTGTTGACTTCTTCTTGATTTAAAAACTCAAATCTTATATATCCGATAATTTGTGTAAGCAAAATAGTAAAAAAAGAGCTGCCTCTATATGCACCCGAAGAGTTGTTCGGAATGGTCAGTATATATGATTTGCTGGTATGTGACAATTGCTCCATAAGTGCTTATTATATTTTGAAAGTTAATATAAACAGATGAATTCTTGACAATGCTAGTCAATTTGCTAGCTACAAAATACCCAACCACAACACTGTTCTGAAATGGTCTTAAAAACGTTTGTTTAGGTTAACATCCCCAAAATTGTAAGGCAGGTAAGGTAGAGATTTTATTTAAAAAAAATGCTCTATCTTGTGATTGTTGTCATTTCTCGCAAACATCACTAATTCTAGCCAGTGTCACTTATATTAAACTGTTGATACGGAGCAATATAATGTCAAAAGTTAATGAGAGTTAATGTTTAAAAGAAATACTAATGTTTGCCCAGTTATCTAAAAGCTAACTTGTCTTAGTGTTGTGTTGTTGTTTTTTTCTTTTACAGAAAGATTCCATGAAAAACAAATGTTTAATTTGACATTTTGTTTATTTTTGAGAACTTCACCAAAATAATCATCACATATAAATCAATATACATGTATGAAGTTCAACTTTCAAAGTATCCTATGTGCTTTTGATATACCCTATTTTCAAAGGGTTTTGGTCAAGTTCCATCCACTTTAATATAAAATCAAACTTTTTTTAAATACTTAAAATGCGTTAGCATTTCGCAGGTAACACGACTTATTAACCTGAAGAGAACAAATATAAACACAAATTTACATGATTGCGAGAACATATTTTGCTTCTAGTACCTAAGTATTTCTTATGAAGTGACCATATTTTTTACCGTATGTGACAAACTTGATCTCCATTAACATTTCATCAAGGTGAACATTCTCACTAAGTTTGAACACATGTAATCTTACAAAGCAATACCAAGGTTTGATTCTATAATGTTTTAAAAATAAAATCAAGTGACTTCCATTCAGTCCACATGTGACCTAGTTTCAAACAAGACAACAATGAGACCATTGTCTTTAAGTTTCATGAATATTGGAGCACATAGTAAACCTCTAGAAATGTCTCTTATTAAACCTAAATTCTTGCTCGCTGTACAATTCCCTTCTTGGTTAAGGAGATAACTGTTCAAGGTGGCTAGAGATTTGTCGAGGGTAGTGCTTCTCCATAACAGCCTTTCTACCAATACCGAAAAATTGTTGGTCAAGTGACACATGAAGATCAGATTCTTCAGCGACTCTTTGTATGGTTAGGTCTTTTTTCTTTCACTGCGTTTACTGGGGAATATTGCCATCCTCTTCTATTGTTCCATGCACGGTTAAGTCTGCATACAAAACAAGAAATTTTTCATTTACAGAATAAGATTTGACCACATCACACACACACACACACACACACACACGCACAATTATCTAGAAGTAAGATAGTTATCGAAATAAATATTTCCGCTTTCACAAAAACAGTTCGCCAAAGAACCAGACTTAAAGCTGCACTCTCACAGATATACAAATTTTACATTTTTATTTTTTTTTGTCTTGCAAAGAGCACATTTTTGCGAGAATATCTGGAAACAAATAATATAAGATTGCTGACAAAAAATCAGATGCCAGTTTTTTTCATATTTCCGCATAAACATCACTTTTTTTAACTTAAATATAAAAATCTGCTCGTTCCAAGACAAAAAAAATGTCAAAACCTTCAATCTGTGGGAGTGCAGCTTTAAAGCCTGAAATTGTGATCAGATCATTTCAATTTCATGAATTATGATGCAGTTATTTTATGAAATGCTTATTCCTGTTTCCTGTATAAATAGCCTGAATTCCCTGATTTTTAATATAATAATATATAAAAGGGTATAACTTCAAACTTCTACTAATATAAGAGTCAAAGCTTCCTGTACATTAAATGTATTTACCTGTAGACTAGATAGTATGTGTCTTTGATGGAAGGTGGTTGTCAAGGACAATCACTCTGAGGCTTTAAGGGTACTAAAGTGTGTTTTTTTCTTGTTAAGCCATGGTAAATTCCTCTCCTCTTGGCTCAATGGCCCATGACTTTACTCATTATATTGAATCAGGGGATGCCACTCATGCTCATCCGTCAAATGATGGAGAAGAACAGCTGAGATGCCCTTAAAATAAATAGCATTTCATTTTATTTTCATTTATCTACTTATATCATCAATAAATGTTATATGTTAATTATCAATATTATAAACACTTAATCAATATACCAACATATACTTCCAAGCTCAAATCACTGCATTTTCATGACACAAATATCAGGCCTTATTTGATAAAAAGGATATCAACCTCTTTTCTACCTTTTCATGATTTTTAAAGCTGCATTCTCACCTATGGACTGTGTAAACATATTTTATTTCAATTTTTGTTTTGGAAATCATTAGCCACTTTTTAAGCTTATATCATGAAATCAGTGATATAAGATATGCTGACAAAAGAGGTGAGTGCAGTTATTCATACTTACTTTCAAAAAGTATGATGTTTTTTGCCTAAAAGCCTTTCTAACACTTATGAATAGAAAATGAGATTTTGGAGTTGATAAAACGCTGCCTTTGATTTTCGATATTTGAAAAGTTCGAATGATATTTTTTTATATTTGCAAAACAACTGTTCTTACAGTACACTTGGCATGTTCAAGCCAGGTTAAAATCTGTGACATCACCAGCCTCCTGACAGCGGAGTCTTGAAGCGAGATGTCAAAAGATACTGAAACCCAAAATACTTTAATTTTTTATTAACTATTATTATATTATGTTTATATAGAAATTTCAGCAAATCATTTATCTTATAATAATTAAACCCTTGGTACATGTATTTTGTAGAGTTCATATACAAAACAGAAATATAAAAAGAAAAGAAATGTAATTTTTTGCATTATATTTTTGCATAAAAGATGGATGGACTACCTTAAACATGTTAACTAGTATCACATATGTACCAATTTCTATTTAAAGCCAGGTTCTTATATTATTGATATAAAAATGATAAAAGATTTGTTTCAAATGCCAATACAATCATGAGCAGGATCAAAACAATCATTGAAATTAGACTTTTTGATGAAGAAGCCCTGATTCGTATACTTTAGCTTTGAATCAAATTTCAAACAAGCCCTGCTATAAAAAATCCGAATTTGGGTAAGACCCGAGGCATTTTACCAGTGCAGGGCTTACTGGCTTGTGTCAATTTCGACCATTTGTCAAAAGGAATGGATTTTCTTAACAAAAGAATGCTTTATCACAGCTTATTGAAGGGCTGTATTTACACATTTGGGGGTTGGGCTTAGGTCCTTCAGTTAGTCAAAAAAGACATCAAATGCAATTTTTGGGTAATAAAAATATTACAAACAAATTACATATATTGAAATGCCAATAAATGTGCTGTATACAATTGTTCTTTTCAATTGAATTGCAGTTGCTATTGGATTTAGCTTGACTTTTTCAAGTTTTTGACGATATCTCTAACTTGCATATGATGCCAACTATTTTGCCCTTTTAACATTTGACTTAGAAATTCTGGATTTTGCATGTAATCTTATTTTACAGTGATCCAGGCATGTTTTGCCATAGCCTGCCAAAGGCGGATCCAGTAATTGACACAAGATTGGAGTCACTCAGGGGTTGTAACCTTTCAACGTGTGTCCCCCCCCCCCAGAACTGAATAATTTTGGTCAGCAATGATGGCAAACGGCCAGGTTCACCCCCTAGGAAATATACATAATATCTAGTCCGAAATGGTACATTTTGGGCAGTTTATTTCTTTTTAATCCTATATAAAAATATGCCACCTGAATGACTTTCAACGAGTCTTTTGACCATTTTTATTTCTTAAGCGTACAGGGAGAAGATAAGAAATGTCAAAACAATAAAAAAGTATGCCTGATTGCTTATTAGTGTACCAGTACCATTGAAATAGGCAGTAAACACGGAAGTTATGGGGTTAGGTGTGGGGTGTGCCCCCCATATTGATATTGCAAGTGCTGAAATCCTTAATGCTTATGTACCAGTCATTTGTAACCACAGCCCCGTCAGCCTACCCCGGGTAAAATCCCGGCCCTGCCGGGACGACCAGTTGGTAAAATTTCCCGCTAATGTCCCCGCACCCCAGGGACCCTAGGTAAGGTCCATTCCCCACAAATTTTTGTGAACATAAAACCACCCCATTCACGCGGTACTGCGGGGCCACCTGGAAGGTAAAACGCCCCATTTCCCCAGTATACCCCGGACCTGGGGGGGCGTGGTTACAACTGACTGGTGCATAATAGCAATGAAAAAAGTCGATCATGCTGCCTCTGATAGCTCTTGTTTGTTTTGGGATTTTGAATAGGAACTTTCACTAACATTTTGGCGAATAAGTACATCCGTTCTCCAAGGAAATGGGGTATGTGCACCCGCCCGAAAGTGTATCGAAAGATAGCCCTACTGACTGTTAATGAATGAACTATCAATGTTTTTCAAAACAGGTAAAATGTTAAAGATAAAACACAAACCTATCGTGATGTTTCGTTTCCACGCCCTCCATTTTCCCACTCCATTTGAAGCTTTGAATGCTATCCTTTTCTTTCAATGAATGCCTAAATAAACCATTGACGTCAATATCTTTCCTACATTTTCCATTTACCGTCGCTTTCTGATCGATTTTGGCAATCTCTGTCTGCCTCTGTTTCTCTTTTCATTTTCATCTGTCCATCTTTGTTTTGATTTGCTGACCTCATTGATTATTCATAACTGTCTCGTGCTTGTGCTCCGTTTACTTTCGTAGGCTTTCGGAACTGCTCGGAATAACTCCGAGTAGGCCATAGCGGATTTTTTGGTAACCACCAAAAAATAAATATGGTCTGAAAATCGTGTTAATATCAGGCCATCGGAGTGGAATATAGAGACGAAATTTCGCACAACGCTAAAATAAGGATGCCTTTTCACGACAGTTGTGTTATTTTTGTGTTTTATAACCAAAATTCTCGCTGAACGTACAACTTTAACGCTACACACGCTGCGCACTATACATATGGATGACAGTCTGGCAACTCTTGAACATCAAAAGGATTAAACTTTATCGGCGCTTAACCTGTCTAGTACACAATTATTGTCTACAGAAGCAACATGGTATACTTTATTTATTGAACTTATTCTTATTTCTATACAATATTAATTCCCGTACTCGCCCGACCTCGCCCCACTTGACTCTTTGCTTACTTCCCACAGCTTAAAGAACAGTTGCAAGGTCGGAAATTTGAATCGAGTGAATAGTTAATGTCTGCTAAACTAGCATGTAATAGGGATTTGACTGCGAACAGGTTTGTTAATGTTTTCCAAGCTTGTGTGAAACACCACCACAGGTGCCTGGAGCAACGCGGGGAAACCTTTAAGAAAGACGCATGACTATCCTGACGCTAACCTTTTGACGTCAGATATGACGTCAATCGTGCGCCACATATCTAAGAGTAGGTGTGATGTTTGTGAAAGCAAATTGTTAATTGTAAAGTTCACTGTCTGAATTTTGTCGACAATATACAATACATATGCGCTTAAAACATATGTTAAAATTGCGTTATTTTATTAACCCCCTGTTCATAATTTGCGCTTGTCATAAACCGCGTTTTGTTTCGATATCCACATGCTGTCAAAAGCAAACACTGAGATTGCCGGGAAGCAAACGATTCTGTTCATCACAAGTTCTCATTGTGAATCATCATCGTTATCAATAATACTATATTGTGAAGAAGTGATCGTGTAGTCTTAAAGTTAACTTTATCTGGTCGGTTATATGTGTGATTATACTTTACACGTAGTTTACAGGATTCCAGTTGATACTGGCTGCAGTAAGTATTATATGCTTACACTGACTGTTCCAAAGTTGTTACTCCATCATATATTTCGAACGATATTTGAATGTTTATGAAATCCGTCTCATTGTATTCTGATGCTTTATGTCTCTTTTTAAGTGCCTGTGAGGCATTGAGCTTTGCGGTGTTATATATGGTCAGCGTTTATTTTTTTACTGATGGCCTAACACGCCTCTTTAACTGTTTCATATAAAGCATGAGGTGCTAACATGCAAGTAAAAGCTAAATTGTACAAGTGCAAAACTTTCAATAAGCTGCAGAAAACGAACTGAAGATTTTTCTGTTCTACAAATGTCACAATTAATTCAAATAATTATTCGAATAATTGGTACGTATACATACTGTTATAATAGGGAAAATATTCTGCTGAAGCGATCTTTCGGGCGTACAAAAAAAACATAGTATCAAAAGAACATAGTATCAAATAGCAGATTTGGTTTCCGTGATACTAGCCTTTGTCAATGGTCATTTCTTTTGTTTCTGTTTTACAAACAAATAATACTAAAGGCACACATTCGGATAGCGAAACGGGGACCACAAAGATATATGTTAGAGCGAAAACAGAAAAAAACACGAACTAGAAAGACGAAAGGTGAAGTCTGTAGTTTGGTTTCACTTTCGTCTGATATATGGATTAGCAATGAAAATAAATTATGATAAAGGACGCAACGAAAGAGGTTGCGAAACACGACAAGTATGTGTATTTGTACTTTTAACTATAAGCTTTACAGGTGAGTTTAAAACTCCTGTGTGTACTTTTGCTTTGACATTGTACGTGTAGGCTCCTAAATACTGGCATAAAACATTCTCCTTACGGTTCGTGTCATTCTACACGTGTGCAATGTACACATATCTTCGGGTGTCACATCAGTTAAGGCAATAAGCTTGAACTAAACGAAACTTTGTTTTATGCTTTTTAATTTCTTGAATTTTAAAATCGATATTTTGCAAACAAGTGTTGCAATATGGTTTTGGAATGTTTGTTATGTGTATACTTATGCTCTTAACGCCTTGAATAAAAACAAAATTTTAATCAGTAATCTGTTAAAAATATTGACCATTTATTACAAACTGGACCAATTAACATTTATAACATAAATTTTGTTAGCTTTCATTTACATAGCTTTGTAGTTTATAACCGATATTTAAGACGTTGTTTCTTTGATACGCCTGTTAAAGACATAGTCCTATGTACTGATAGCATGTTGGCACACAATCAATAGACACAACCAATATATCGAGCATATTGAGAACAACTTAAATATGTTTTTCTCATTATTCTCATAACAAAAGAAATTCATTTCTGATACGTTTAGCAATGTTATGTCTCTGATGACATTTATTTTTTGTCGTAACAGCTTGTCTGTGCCTAAATACCTCAAACGTTTATCTGCAATGGTATATGTACAACTGTATAATTAAACTTGATTCTCGAAAAGTAGTAGCGAATTTTATTTTATTAAATAGTATGAACAATATGTCGAACGAATTAAGAACGAATTCAACTTTATGTTGGTAGTTGTGCCATATACCCCTAATTAATACAGTTAAAGTGACTAACATAGCGAATTTAGTTAATGGACCGACACCGGATCAGCAAGAGACAGTCGTATAAATAAGTACATGGTCAGCATTTCATATTTCATTTCTAACATCAAAATTGTAGGAACAATTATGCTATTATCAGGTATTTAGTATAAAAAGTTTCTTTCTGTAGAAACAAGGCATATTCGTATGTTTCTTTCTAAATAAATAATAATTCAAATAAAGACCCCAAATTTTTATTCTACGAGTTTAATTTCGATAACAAACGAAACACAGAAGGGACGTGCATTGTTTTTGTCTCTGTGTTTTAAAAGCTCTTTGCCAGTTTAAAAGTAAACACTGGTTATTGTCAATCAATAGCATTTTGTTAATAATAATATAGTTCGTGGTAAGTTTGTTATTGGTTGAGATAACTTTGTATATCGATATGTATCGTCTTTTAAGTGGTTGGACTTGCAAAGCAGAGGTGGATTTCATGGTAGAAACTTGATACACGTTGAAGTTAAATCTGTCAGGTAAATATTTCGTTTTGAATCATAACCGATATTCGTGTTAAAATTGAATATATACTTACAGGGTTGTTTTTAATTTGCCGTGACATTGAATATGATATAACTACTTTTAAAAATAGAATAACAATAAATTCGTTGCTAGGAGTAGTGTCATTGCTGTAAATGTACATACCGTTGCTAATGATTCCAAACTTAGCCAATGCTTAAAAAAGAAGACATCATTTTAATATTGGGTGCTAGGAGTTATCGCTGTAAATGTACACACTGAAACAGATGTGTCCATACTGTTTCGAAATATTACAGCAGAGTCATCATTCTAAAGTTGGTGCTATGAGTTATGACTGTAAATGAACATAATAAGTCAAAACCAAGACGCAGTGTGTTTTGCTTCAAATGTTTATATTCCAGAATACAATTCATTTCATTCAGTTGGAAAGTATCTTTCTAGATTCTCCCAATATTGCGTTTTAACTCACTTGTCAAAATAACATCGACATTCATCGTAGGCTAACTGCATTTCCGTCAGTTACCACAGTAATTTTAGTTTTTATAAAGCCTTAATATAATTTATGTGCGCCTGTTATGTAACTCACGGTTAATACTACTAACTGTAGTTTCAATCAGTTTACCACAAGAAAGTTAAAAACATTTTTGCTGGCACATATCTCCTTGGTGTACTTGAATAACAGTGTTCTTGTCAGTTATATTTTATTTTATATTCAGCCGCATTAAGGGTCATTACTATCGCGTCAGTTGTCACAATTTTTTGCCCTCACAATATTGCTGTTTGGTTAAAGCATGTTTGCGTTTTATCGAAATTTACAGATTACATATTTGTATCCGAGTACATACCAGTTTGAAGCTCCAGGAACTTTTTTAATTAGGTAAAAGGCGTAGCTTGCTACCAATCGCAATGTTTATTGGTTTATGTAAAATGTACGAGATATTTGGCAAAAGTTTGTTTTTCTCTAAACAAACTTCGCTCCTAGGCTGCAATCTGAATAATGCAATTTTGTAAATTTCAAGTTTTTTCCTGTTATTAATAATAAACTGCCCGTTTCCCATTTCATTTGATTGTACTCATCATACATCTATCAGGAATAAATTATACGTTCAATCCAGCGAACTGTTTTTGTGGCTTTTATTTAGCAATAACTTATAAGTAGTTCAATGATTTTCTGGTGTTTCTAGGTGCATACAGTTGTTATTGTCGAAGGTATTTTTCTGTAGAACTTCGACGCATCCCCATTAAATAGATATTTTCTTATTTAAATGTACCTTTGACCTATATTATATTTAATTTGTTGAATTTAAGCAGTAAAATAACAATTTGATGTACTTATTTGACCTATGACCATGTTTTATCATCATTTCCAACATCTTCAATTCATATTGAATCATCAACGTCTAGCGAGATGAGTTTTCCAAGATCAGTTTATTCATGTGTTAGCAAAGCTTATTACTAAGATAAATATATTAGTAAATACTTATCTCATCAAGCACAGTTTTTATACTGGATTTCATTTAAAAATTATATCAAATAGTCATTCCGGTAAGGTCAATAATTCCACAATAAATGTATAGTATTATTTTATTCATTATAATATTGGATCTAAGTGGTGAACGCAAAAGTGGTCTATGTGATGTAGAGTAAGGATAAAGCTTGCCGATTTGCTTTCAGCCCTCAAATTCTTCTTAGACATATTTTTTTCATTTTTAATATTTAGACATGCAATAAAAATGACTCTAGATTAAGAATAGAATTTTGTTGATGAATGTATTCGCTGATTTGTTAATGTGTGGTGTATAAATATTCAGTTAATGGGTAACCTATATGTATCTCACCTTTAATTTCACTCACCATTGACCTTGCCAGTTTACCAAAGGTAATCTTAAATATATTAGCATCTCCTAAAGTTAGATCGAACACTGTGTGGGTGTTATGAAAACATAGTATGCGGAAATAATAACACAATCTCAATTATTGTTTTAAGGTTTTGATGCCGTAGAAAGTAAATGTGGTATCAACTACGAAATCAAAAAAATAATTATGTTTTAATTTGCCTATTTTTTGTTTTTGAAATTTGTTTACAGTTCAAACGTTATTACAACATTGTTGGTGCAAAGAGCTGTCCTGAAGCGCATTCACTATTTAAAATCAACCTTATCCTATCTTTATGCTGTAGAAAAACCATAAACTCTGGACTGCCTTGGACTGTACACAGTCTCCCATAGTTTCGTCTTAAATACAATAACGTATTTCTTATTGTGATGTTTTTCTACCATGCATTATGTACGTCTGGCATCTGAAACTTTACAATAAGCAGATAAATGTCTTTAAATTTCATAATATAGTAAATACAATTTATTGTTTTGGGTTGTACTTTACGTGATAGTAAAGCACACGTTTGTTTGTTTTTGACCAATTTATTTTTTCGTTTTTTAAGGAAATATGAAACTTATATGTTGTATTCATGATGAGTTTGGCACTTGTATAAATAATATACATTTTAGGTCCATTCATTTCAAATGTCGATGCACTGAGATTATTTTCAACTTATGCACTGTAGATTTATGTCTTTTTTACTCTGTTTTTAATGTTTTGAAGAGTTCTAACTATATGCATCTTGTTAAGTGTCTGATACTTGGAGAATGAAATTTATGGCCATGTCTGAGCCATCATCTTCGATTGATCTATATCGGAATTAAGTTACACACTCGTTGTTATTGGCATCAAGAAAAGAGCTTTAATTGTAAAAACAAACCACTTGTAATAAATTGAAACTGGTATACGCTAGTATTCAACGTAATCGGTGCTTAAATGATCTCGAACACAGTTATTGTCTACAGCAGGAAAATGGTTAACCACATTTATTGATTGTTTCTATTACTTGTAGCTATGAATATTATATCACTTGGAAGCCGATCTTCATTTTATTGTTGGTATATATACTTTGAAAGATAATTAAAACATAAGCTTGTGTATCTTTGTGTCTCTAGTAGAAAAAGATGCAGACTGCACATTTTTTAAGTTTTTTTAGAACAACCAAACGTAAATGTTTGGCAATTTGTTATATGAATATGAATGCATTAAATACTAGTAGTTTGGTTTAGTTAACTGTATTGCGAACGCGATGTAAGCATTTCGAAAATCGTATAGTTTAAACGTTAGCTGTATCTTGACGGCTATATTAAAGACCTGAAAAAATGACACATTTATCCACAACTAGAAACAGAGCTTAACAATCCATCACTAGCAAGAATCTATACAATTTGTGCAATTTGTTGTTACAAAACCTTACTGGACAAATGTTAATAAACTAGTTAAAATGAGAAAAGACATATGTAAATAAAGAACATCATCTCAAGCAGGAAGATGGCATATACCTGAACCTTTTACTTACAGAAAATGTCTCGAGTACCATGTATTAGAAGATGATTTCCATTTTATACTCGATAGTCCTTTGTATTATGCCATAAGGAACACAACATTATATAAATAAGTATCTCTGGAAAAAACAAGTGTACCAAAGTTTGTTGAATTAATGCAATCCTAAATGTTGAACTGAATCGAAAAATAGCCATGTATATTAATGCTGCATTTATTTTAAAAAATATGTTTCATTGCTTTTATGAATACATGTATATATAACGTAAATGCAAGCTGATTTTTCGCTGCCACTTACTGTATACAAACAGGTAACAAAACAATAATGGCGTGATTAGCTATATTGATATTTCCGGGCAATGTTACTGGTATGTTGCGTCAAAGCAATTACATGAAATAGAGGGCAATTACACGAGTAACTAAATACACGACATATTGTACAAGTACAACACTTTCAATAAACTGTAGAAAACGAACTGAAGACTTTGCCGTTGTGCAAATGTCACAATTAATGCAAGTAGTGGTTTGTTTTATTGGTACGTAGAAAATATTATTCCGAAGAACCTATCTTTCGGTTTGACATTGTTTTCATTACAAATGTTGTTGGAATAATTACAACTTGTGTTTTTTTTTATAGTAACGAATCATTGAAAAGCATCTTTATAACAAATAGGTCCTACTATTCTAAGAAAGTGTCAAGAATTTAATTAAAATACGGAAGAGTATCGATAAGTTATTGGTGTTAATAAGTAAGAAGTGTTTCAGTTAGATATTATTGTTATATTTCGTTTCACTTATACATTTCTTAAACTGGAAAACATGCCTTACAAATAAGATATTACATTTGCCAAACAGCATCAGAGGAGATATGATTGTAATTAAAAATACAATAAAATCAACAGCGACACGGCAAGAAGTGAATACATCGAACATAAACCCTCCTTACAGGCACAAGACGACACTGAATGATAGGCACAATATGATCAAATAGAATACAATACTGCAAAACGAGCAAATAGTAAATTGCATGCAGCTAATACATATACACTTGACTTACAAATATGTTTTGGCTTGTGCCCCTAAGTAGATTTTTTTTAAATTTTCGACTACCGGGCGTGTCCCTGTTTTTTGTTATTTTTTATTGAAAATGTAACGTCGGTCTATCATTTTACTTGCTTTCTTTTTGTCCAGATTTTAGCATGAATTTTTCAGGATTGTTCGAAAATGCTAACAAAAACGAATACATAATTGAATAGACTTTAAACGATTTTGTAGGATAACACATACTCCGTGCCCGGCTTAAAATCTCCTTCAAATTTAGCGGGGGATAATCTAAATGACTTGCATTATGTAAAACCCATAACACTGACTGGTTTGCAAAGCGCTTTTAAAACCAGTAAATGTTATATAAATCAGTAGAATGGAAAACAGCCGTGAATTCATATTAGTATAATATTAACGTTGGGTGTATATTTAACATAGTTTGTTTCACATACATAATACTCATCATAATTTACATTTCGTTCACTTTCATCATTTGTATATAATCTCTTGAATCGAATTTAAACGTTGCTAAGCTTATAAAGTTTCACTCCGTACTTTATGCATAGGTTTGATGATTCATATGAGTCTTAAACATGAAAAACTGTTATTGCATGAGGAATATTGTCTTGAGTTAACTAATTTATATGTTTGAATCTTGAATCTTAATCAAATATGCGTATTGGACAAACTGTTGACAGACAAACGAATTGCGGGACAAGGCGTTATAAATATACCGTTATAAAACTGCCTTTAGTTTGTTTAATATTAACAATGGTGTAGCGTTAGTTTCTGTGTTCAATAAATGAATGGTAATTGTCATGCTGAATAGTTTTTTTTAAAACAATTGCTATACATGTTGATTGTTGAAAAACAATATTGAAAGTGTTCTGACGTTTACATTAATTTGTATGAAATAGTTTACAAATAACGATTCCGTAGTTAACACAAGCCAGGTTCCGTTTGACAACAGACTAAAGTATTTTGAGGAGCTATCCACTGTTTCCTTTGGCAAATATTGCAGCAATCGCACAAAATGTTTATAATTAGCCTTGAAATAAGTGGATCGTTTGGTATTTTCTGGTGTAAATATTTTGTATGTAATAGTTTGAATCTGTTGTCTGGTCTATGTGATGGTTCGCATGATTCAGATTTTGATGATCTATGAAACTGTAAGAGAAACAATTTTTTTAACAGGTGGAGATTGTTATAACGAAAATTATAAAGATTCGCTGGAAATACCATTTTATGCTTTTCTCTAGCTATCGCCAATGATAGCCAATGGGCAAGTTTTGAAAAGCTTTAAAAGGATGTAAGTTTAGATAAGTGAAGTGCCCTCTCTTGCAACAATAAAAGTAAGGGTATCATGTGTGTATTTATATGAATTTGGAATACAAGTGACAACATACTATGTACGATATCAGTTCAAAGGCGTTTATGTGTAGAGAAAAACTGTGTAAACATTATACCGATAACATCATTTAAGACATATTTTGCCTTGATCGAGTTCTAAATATGGCATTTAATGTCCAATTTCCATTCAAATAAAGAACAAAAATACAAAGTGCAAGGAAATGACTAGCATTTTATAGATACACATTCATAAAGGATGTCTTTTGTAGTTGTTTACTCTATTAAAATGTACATTATATAAACAATTTAGGCACAACAAGGATGAGGTCAAACTGTGGGATTTTGCTGAGCGATTTTTATTGTATTGTTGTATTTGATTATTTTAAGTGTACATACATTTCGTAAAATTTGGTTCCGAAACCGTTTTGAATTGTATCTGTCTGTATGCCAAAAGCAGGAGGGTAAAATACATTTCTTGTTGATAATTTGTACAAAGTATAACACCAATTGTATGTAAACTGTGAAAGTTAAATCAAAACCGAAACCAGCAGTGAACCCTATGTAGGTATTCCGCAGAGAGGGTCAGTGTTTTACTGAACACTTTACAGCAACGACTGAATGTGTCTGACACTAGGTAAAAGGGTCTGAATGAGACAGGTTTTCTTAAATACATCCTAGACAGTAGATTGCCATGTGTAATGTAGCATTTTTTATCAAAATGTGTTAACAGCAAAATCATAATTGTACTCAAATGTTATAGGCTATATTTATCTAGTTTTCGATAACAATTGAACCATGAAAAGTAAACGAATAAGCTCAGTGGCCTAGAATTAAACCAACATACCGTTTAAAGGCACATGATTATTGATGCATTACAAACAAGGTCTTACAGAGTAATATAACAGCAAGCACATTATAGAAATATCAAAATATCATTATCATTAATTAATGTTTGGGTAACCGTTTGTAAGAATAAACTTCAACATAAGAAATCACGCAATACATAGTGTTAGTGTCCATCCCTCCCAAGTCAAAATTAAGAAATTTAAACACAGCCCATTTTTGTAATAAAATATATAAAGGACGGATTGAATGAAAAAAATGCTCAATGAAAATATATTTGAACAGTAGATAGAAGGGCTGTCGAATATCTTTCGAGATGTAAATACTATATTAATCGAACATTTTTCGAACAGTCTCTTATGTACGAGACACCTAGGCAGCTGAAATCAGTTTCAAATATAATAATCTAGCTCCAAGAAAAACCATTCGCGGAGGCCTCCAACGCTCACCGCAATCGCAAAATGGTGTTGAGAGCAATATTTAGATATTAAAACGAGGTTAAGGAAGCAAATGTTATATATTCAGATTTATATATTCCGAGTAGGAGAAAAAAGAGATCATCTTTAAGAATTAACAAAAGTGTCATATCATTAAGTTAGCCAATAATGTCGTCGCGGAGATTTGAGATCTGCATGAAATTGGTCTCCAAGACATTCTTTTTCAAATACTCAAAGCCATGTGTCTTGAAAACAATCTTGGTTCAAATAAGTATTTAAAAGGTCTTTTAGTGGATTCAGTTACAATAGTCAGGATAAGTTACATTAGTACGTTAAACGATCAGAGATTTAAGACAGTAATTGTATGTAGAAAGTCCTAAAAAGGAACTTTAAAAAAGGGTTTTATATATTTTGTGATATCTGAATCCATGTGTTATCAGTTTAGCAGTCATTAATTCAACAGGATGTCAAAATTCGTTCACGTCCGTCTTACTCTAGCAAATCTAATTAATTACGAAATGATAACACAGTAGGACGGAACACATGGACGTCGCAGTTCAAAGAAGGTTTATCAACAATTTAAAGTTTAATTATTCAATTTATCATAAAGTTTGATGGTCAATTTCCCATCTCCTAGCAAAAGATCACTTCCGTAAATTATTCAGGCACTTGCGATTAAACCATATAAGAAGAAGGTAACTACTTAATGTCGCAGATAATGGTATGACATGTTTTTAATGTAATCTGCTTAGTTTCAACATTGTTTGATATCTGATGAATATATTGCATACTAGTCCAGAAACATAGTTGATCGAATCGACCAAGCATTCGTTAATAAGAAACTAGCGACCCTGAGTCGTTTATTCCTACACCGTAGTTGTTTTCCAGAGTAAACAATGCCTACGCATTGCTTTATCAACACCCTCCGCTGTTAATGTCGTAAGTGGTTTTCAAAGTTTATTGTTCAAAAGGCCTCCGGCCTATACACAAACACAATAACATAAATATATCAAACACTCATGATAGATAGTGATAATGACATGCTATGATATCAAACTCAAATGTCCATAAAATATTTTCTTTCTTCATATGCATAATAAATCATCATTGCTTAATTACGTATATTCAAAGCATTTGTACTAGACATTATATCATAAAATTTATCAATAGTAGGGTTTTCTCGATAGTATTTTGCAATATAAACATTCCTTAAAACATTATATCATTAAGTCATATGTAAACATCGATTAAAACTTACTCCAATTAAAGCAATGCAAACAGAATCGAAGATATTTTGATATTTTTATGTGTTTTACGTATAATTTGCCAATGATTTATTGTTTGTTAGGCAGAAACAATTAAACATTAGGCTATAAATTGATACCATTTAAAATTAAAAAAGAAAAGTTTCCATCAACTATTTAAGAATAGTAAGATCGTATTCAATAAAAATAATCATATTTATAAAATATGCATTAGGAACAACAACATCAACAAAGTTCAAGTATTTGGTGATATATAAGCTAGCAGAAGTCAAAACAAGTGATAAATAAGATCAATCAACTAGCTAGCACCACGAGTTACTTGTTCCTAGAAATACCTGTCCATGCAATCCCAATCATCTTACTTTCACAGCCAACCAGCCGTGTTGCATGTAGGACTTCCCATTGTTAACAGTACCTCGAGTTGAGCGTATCAAAGAACTTACGGGAATAATTAGATAAACAAATATTTTGAACTATAAAGTTAATGTTCATGAGTTTGCGATTGTTGTGAAAGGCGTTGTTCGTTAATAAAACAGAATTGTATTCACTCCTCCAACTGACTTATTACAATTGCAAACGTGACACGATTGGTTATCGCTATCATGATGGAATACACAGTTTGCACAGTTTCTGTGCTTTTCATTTTAGCAGCTGGGTGAGTCAATGGAAATGATTTGTTTGATGTGATTAACATGTAAAAATGCTTTCATTATTCATTCAACAACGACATCAAACTGCACGTGCACTATGAATTATTTTAAATTACTGCTTCATATACGATTTTTGGCTGTATGTAGTGCACAATATCAATATCTTAATTATAACTGTACTAGTAATTGTTAGAAAATGCATGGGTGACCAAGGCTTTGTGGTAATAATTGCTCTAATTAGGAAATAATTGAGTTGGGTTACTGGTGCAGAATTATTATTTTTCGAAAAAGCATGTTGCAAGAACAACCACTCCATTTCAATAGAGAACATATTGACAACTTGAAAAACAATGAATAGTTTAGCTTTTAGCACAAATTAATTATTAACGATTTATCCATATTTAAATTTTTGAGTTACTTACAAGTACTAGTAAGGGCATAAGATACAAAAAAGACTATATAATACTCGTTAAACAACAAAAAAGAAATGTTAGAGCGAATAGAGAAATAAAACACAAATTAGAACTACAAAAGATGTCTTCAGGTGGGTTTCCTGCTCGTCTAGTATACGGAAAAAATTTGTAAATACATTATGATGAAAGATGTATTTATAAAAGGTTAGACACACGATGTGTTCGTGTATTTGTCTTGTTACTACACGAAATGTATGCTATACAGTTGAGTTTACAATTCGTTTCTTTTACACTTGTACATCTTACATATATCTTCGTGACGTAGTGCACAAAATAATTCCACTAATAAATGTACCAGTACAAGTGAAATTCGCTTCTTCTCTACCCTCAGTCAAATGCATTTACCGTGACGATCTTTGTGGTTTGAAACAGTCGTGCGTATCATAAAAAATAATAATGTATATTATGTTTATTGGTAGCTATTTATAGCGATAGGTAGACCTCTCAGAACAACTCACACATGGGACAGTTAAAATCTGAGCAAGATGCTCTGGGTTTAACCGACCGACTAAACATAAATTATGATTTATCAATGAAATGTTTTCCACAATATGTTTTGTAAGCATTATCATATTTCCCGCATACGTGTTTTAATGAGAAATATGATGTAAGTTACAATAACATGAGTTTTTAAAACTCGTAGATACGAATGTGTTAAGTTTACAAGAGCATTAAGATCGGGCACCAAACGAGGTTACGAGAATCCAAGAAACTTGACCTAGGTTTAAACAAAGAATAGTTTTCTGAACGAATTATAAAAAGTCGATATTTCAGGAATATGGTTGATATACAATATTTCGTTCCCAACTACGATCGGTTTGAATAAAAATATGTTATTCCCGCCCAAATTAATCGAAAAACATTAAAAAGAGTATTATTCTAAAGCGGTAAAATATTATAAATCTTGAATAGTTGATGTCTAACGTACAAAATGTAAAGATTGTCATAAATATGATAAATGTGGCTATTTTTATTCGAGATTGATTCGCCTCAAATAACTTTTCAATACGTACGTCTGTTATTGCCATAGCAATACGTGTTGATATCTTTTTGGCACACAATTTAGAAGGGAGGGATAAATGTCGAGAACGCTGGGTAAAACGCAAAATGTATTTCTCATAATTCATATAACGAAAGTAATTACTTAATATATTAATGTCAAGCCAAAGTAACTTTTCAACATTCCTGGAGTCGAAGTCTTTCAAGGCTTTAGCAGTGCTTTGATATTGAATCCAAATAAGAATATTTCTCCGATGGCTGTCTCATAAGACATGCCGAACGCCCGCCTGTCGGGAATCAGTCCAACTGTATAGATACCCTGTATACCACAAATTTTTAACGTGTAAGAAAGATTCGAATGAATTATGCACAATGTTTATGGGTGTTATTCTAACTTACGGTTTGTATATGACAGATAATATGGTTGTTCACAGAATTTGCTTTTGTCTCAAGTTGCAAAATTGTAGACTGAAAATGTGGGATTATTTAATGCTCAACTTTATGAACTTCAATAACTTGCGCACGATGAGTCCATTGATACAATCTGTTCATATTCTATCTCAGGCAGGAACAGTGGATAGTACAATGTCAATGAGTGATTTGTACCTTGCTAAAATCATATGTAGCTTGTGTCAATAACTTGTTGAATTAAGTTGATCCAGAATTAGGTATATTGTAAAATCACACTTTGCTTTCCTAGTTATTTCGTTTTTCGTACTAGCTTTGCATTTATGTGTGTAATTATACCTAGGAATAGAGGGCTGCTCTAAATCTAAATATTTCTTACCAATGCCTAATTTTGTTATCTTTCGAGAGTACTTGATATTTTATTCTGTTTGTCTACTTGTGTACATAATATGCATGTTTGGTTTACTCGTATTGTTTGAATATTATTGTGTTAAATGTAATTCATAATATGTGTCATTATTTGTATATATATCAATGTTTTGCTCTTCATTTCATGGAGGAATAAAAAGTATCTATCTACGTTGCATGTTTTGTATTACACTCGTTTTGTTAAGAGATGGGGAAAAAATCAACACGTGTGTGCACTTCTCAAACGTAGATTGTTTAAATTGTAGCAAGGAATCTTGTTTTTATCTTCTTATAATATATCTAACTTGACCAAAGACACCTTACTTTCAAAACATAAAAGGAGCAACACAAGAGGCCTTTCATTAACAGCATTCTCTCGTGAACTGAAACATTTATAGGTGCTATAAATACATACATCTTATTTTTTTAAACAGCTTTGTTTTGTCTTTAAAGCCTTTGAATTAGAATGTGCATGATTTCATTGTACGGCAAAATCAAGGTACTTGATTTTTTTTAAATGTCGTCTCTTTTAGATAAACGTTCTCCTTGAAAATATACACAACATTCCGTTTCATAATTGTAAATCTACTAACAGTTTAGTTATGTATTTCCTGATCGTTCTGGGCCAATGGATGTGACATTGCGATAAGAGAAAATATTTTGTTTTCTTTGCAAATGTGCAAAGCTGATTTTGAAAGATAAATTATTGCTTCGTCGGCTGTAATCTTACAATCTTTGATAAACACCCTGGTAGTATATATGTAGTGTGTTGTTTGTTGCGTTTGGTTTTTGTGTTCCAGGTTACTGGTTTGCGATTGTTTGTTTTTGTTTTATATGTCATGGGTGTTGAATATGTGTCATTGAACGGGGTATTTGTTTAAACTTTCGACTACTGAATTATTTGTGTAGTTTAGTAGTATTATTGTAATTTAGCCTCTATTTCATTAATTCCATGATCAAGATACACTTTAAAGCATTAGTACTGTATCTCGATGGTGAAATCGAAAATAGTATAAGTGACAACAAATAGAGAAAATACCTCGAATTGTCCATGTAAATTCGTTTTGTTTTTTAAATGAATTGCAATAAAGTTGACGCTTTAAATATTATGAATGTGTTCTTAATAGAAGTGTGTTAAGTATGTGCACGTATATGTTCCTTCGTTTATTTGTATTATACCTTTAATTATAGACACTATAAGTTATGTAAGTTAAATACAAGAAATCTTACATGAAATCACCTAACCTGTTACACTTAGATGCTCCTGTAAAATAATGCCCAATGTTCTCTTGTCTATTCAAATCAGCATCAAACAGCATCTTCTTATCTTAGACCGCATTTGCACTGAGTGGGTGTTACCTGCAAATAGCTTACGGAATTCATGATATAATCTCAAGGCTATCACTCAGGTTTTGATGCCGTAAAGTGTTTATAATAAGATATTAACTACAGATGTGTGTAATGCTTGTACAAAATGTTTCAATTGATTCTTTGTTTTTGAAACTTTATATAGACTAGTACAGACACTATAGTTAATGCCAAGAACTGCACAGAAGTAAATGCACTCTACAAAAAAAGCGCCTTCGTCAATAATGTTTTATTCATAGGAATACAAGCAACCCATTCCTGCTTTAACACTGTATATTTACACCTCAACGTCCATTCCTTAAATGAACTGCCTTTCGGCAATTGCGTTCATCAATCGATGAACGCAACATCTTCGGATCGCAATTCATCGCATAACAATATACATGCAAATTTGATCTTGTTATTGTTTGTATTGTGTCATCAGGTCTCGTAAAATATAAATCAACATTTTAGAAAGTGCTACGTTATTATATTTTAAACGTTTTGTTACCAAAAGTGTTTTAATTTTACGTTTAAAAGTGATTTCAAGTGGTTGATCTTTTCCCGCGTTTTTGTGACGTCATTTGAAAAAAAAAATGTTTCCGGTAACAGTCGGGTCGTCCTATTTACAGAATAGGAAAGAACGGATTACTGAAAGGTAATCCGAAATGAAATGAAGTATTTTTTTAACGTTTCTTGAATGAAATAATGAACTATTGGTGTAAATATAAGGAATGAATTGCGGGGTTGATGTCATTATCGGGGATATGAACGCAATTGGGCTGGTCAAAGTACGCTTGGATTCCTTCGGACTCCACACACTTAGACCAGCCCAATTGCGTTCATACCCCGATAATGACATCAAGCCCGCAATTCATTCCTTAAATGGTAAGCTACTAAGTGTATATTAAGCTGACTTAGTATCGTTTGGTCATCACAGCCTTAAACCACCAATTCCGTCAATAAATATATAAAAAAAACGATTTTTTCGATTTCTTTCGTTTTCGAACAATCGTTACGGAAACATATTAAGGCATTAATATTTATAGACTCCTATATAATTTTGGCAAAATAACAATATCATGCGCCCTAATATGATGTTTATCTACCATTCATTCATCTAATACTAAAGGCACATTAATTATGTCTTTAAACAATTAATGGTTAATGCAATTTATGGTTTAACGTTGTGTTTAGCTTTTACCAGTATTTGTTTAAAAAGATTGAGCATGATCATTAAATCAGATGAATTACAACGTATATAGTGTTTTCCAAAAAGACAAAGAGCTATCCATAACAATAATATAAACTTGGCAAAAATGAGAATAAATAACTATAACTATTGTTTTTGTTTTTTACGTAATTTTCCTTAAGAACACGTCAATATAATTTTACTGCTGTGATCAGAAATATGATTAAGAGATGAACCTTCTGAAGTTTATTTTTGCTGGAAACTATAATGTGCTTTCTAAGGAGATACGTTTCAAATGTCCGATTTAGCTTCATTTGTACAAATAAGCTTATATAAACTCAACTAATGTAAGCTTAAACTGCTCGTGCTACTAACTTTGAATTATTTGACGAGGAAAATGCATTTCAAGGAACTCAATATTGAAGTGTTGTAATACAATGCATGTTGTTAAGTGTCTGTTACGTGCAAAAAGAAACTTATGATTATGTTGGGGTCAATATATTCGATTGATCAATACTGGAATAAAAGTACAAACGCGTTGTAGCATAAAGAAAATTGGTTTGCACAAACTACTTGTAGGAAATTGGAACTGATATACCCTTCGTATGTTTATATTGTCTCGAGAAGGGTATGCCATAATATTAAGATAACTTCTTCGAACGTCATGCATTAAGATTCCTTTGGTTGTTGCATGATAAAATGTGTTTCTTCAATGATGAAAGTAAGTGAGAAAAATGAAATCACTAAACTTCGACAAACAACAGCCAATTATTTTACAGTAGTTTTCGGAACACTTATGTTGTTTTAATTTGGCTGTTGACCTGAATGTTGTCACTGTATACTTAGATAAATGGATGGATGCATATGTTCTGCAAGCTATTATGAGCAACGGGGGACAACGGCTAATTTATTTCCCAGTATCGTTCAGAACACGGTTTTTCTGTTTTTAATGGTTTACAGAATATTGAAGTATATATGTTTTTATATGTACTGTAAAATGATATATTTGTTGTAAATCATGTACCGTTCAGATAAGAATATAAATGATTCGATTCAAGTCTGACTATGAATTTATACAATCTCATTCACATCTGGTAGCCGTAAAGTCAACATTCTCGCCTATCAAAGACTTAGTGAGAAAACACATTTTATGTATTAAAAAGAATGCTACACAACATTTTCGTCGTTTATTGCTCCATTGATATTTGTATAGTGTGTCAAACCAGTTATATAGCATTTTGGATAATTGCTCAAGTTCCCCCAATATCTGATAATAATCTCGGTACAAGTGCAGCAGATGATATAATGCAAACAAAACGACCTGCTTTCTAAATATGTTCCTTTAGTATGTACTAATAAGCGTTTAATTGCAGGCACTATTTATTATGTGTTCTATAGTACAGAGTGTTTTCATTGCTTTCGTGTATCCGCTTACCCTCATAATAGAACGGGAACCAGTGGTACCGTTTATTAATAGCGTGCGGATAAATTACAATCCTAGTTAAATGTCTACTTACTGAACTGTGTACTTTTTCTATTCAGTGTTATTGGCAAATGTTTTGGGTAAAGGCTTATATTCAATGGTTATATGATAATATTGAATAACTCTTGCAAGTTACTAGTAGTCTTGTTCGCATTGTAGACGGACTCTATCTTTTCTATCGAATGTCCAAAAATGCTTTTCGTAAGATCAAAGCTAACTCAAAACCTCAAAACATTAGTCAAATGGTGTCAATTTTACAATGTACTTTACATTTAAGCATAATGCATAACTTCTTTTAGTACCTATTTGGAATCCTAAATACACTACTTCATTGCATATTTTCCAACAATTTGTTGAAATTGTTTTGAATGGTAAAGAAATCGAAGCCAATAAGCAAGCATAATGGTGATGGTGAATATTACCTCTTGATTAAGTCTTTGCGAATCTCAAAAAGAAGCAAATGAGTGATTTGACTTTTTCTGTGATCGTTACCATTTTGCTTCATGGTCTACACATTATATAATGTGAAAATAGAAAGCTTAATCTGGCTTCATATATCAAATATTTATTCCAGTTTAAATGGATACTATGTAAAGAAAAAATATGAAAAATATTATTCAATATTATGTCTTCACATACTCGAGTATATGTATTATTCCTTTTGAATTGATCTTAGAGCTAGATTTTTCGAAATTTTAAAGAGATGTTGAGATAACGTGTCACAACATTTCTTAGATTTAATTTGTTTATAATCTCGAAGTTTCTAAATTTACTACCACGTTCGTCATTTTAGAGTCAATACATGTTTTTAAATTAAGACGGTGTTTGGTTAAGACAAACTCATTTATTACAAATGATTAACCGTTTAAATTATTAATTTGGTATAACTATGTATGTTTTTATATATTTTGAGTTCATTTTGAGTGCATTTCATTTCAAGAACCTAACTTATTTAAAAAAGAAAACTTTCATAACACCTCGTCCAAACTTTTGCAAAGATACGTTATACACTCCCAGCGAATTTTCAAGGTGCGTATTCATAGTTCAAGATCTGTCAACGCCCATTTACTGCATGATGGTCTTATCCGTTTATATTCCCGTTAACTGTTACTTTGTCAATCATTTTCGAGGATAACTCAGTGCACCTAAAGATATTCCTGTTTAGTTTGAATTCAACTAATATTTCGAACCAACACTTTCCTCCATGTCCTTTGGACGTCTGACAAACAGTCAGTCATATCCTATGTACCCATAGTATGAACATGTCCAATTTTTACCTGGTTTTATGATACCTTTCAGCGAGCTTATTGTCTATGAAAATTTATGTTTAAGACTGATATTGATATGTTCTAAACCGGTTCTTTCACCATAACGTTAGAAGAACTTCGATGGTTAGTTGATCAAGAAATATGTTTTTCATTATTTATTTGATTAATAATAGTGCACCTTTTGTTGATGCAAATGTGAATTCAATAGCTTAAAATTATAAATGATCTAAACTTTAAGAGTAACTTTTAACTGTCTTTATATACGCTCTAAAAATGATTGTGTACACATAAGTTACGTTTATTCATCATGTTCATTATACGCAATGCAAACTCTTAGTATAAATAAATACTATGAAAGTACAGAATAGGGTAATCTTTCCTTTAACTGCTATTTTAACCTATGTGAAACATGTTTATTTATTTTGGTTTTATTTATACTAGAAAGCCAATAATGCACTTTAATTGTAAATATGATTGCAGTGTTGCACGTTAACAAAAGCAAAATGATAAAAATGTGTTTAAAATTGTTATGTTGTTTTATTGATAAGTCTACTTACATGGATTTACGCACCTGTTGATGTGTCTTCTTTATGTATCACGTCATCCAGATGTTGATAACTTTGAAACTATTATAGGAACAAAATTCCATAAGGACTTTATCTTGTGTTGAATATTGTGTTAACAAAAATATTCAAATTTTGCTGGAAATAATGAAAACACTATACGATGCGCTACTGTTTATATTGCCAATTTTAGTGTGCGGGTAAATGAAAACATTGAAGAATTGTATGTTTAAATGTTTAAATAAATTACTTAAGCTCTCTTGCAGAATTACTTTTTAGGCATACGATAACAATTTATGTGAATTTTGGATGTCTGGTAACCCATAATAGTTTGTTATCAACTGAACGTATTGTATTTGAAAAGAAAGAATGTATATAAATTATACAGATAACAGTTTTAAAGAAATGTTTTCTTTAGAGTGAACGATTGCTCATTATAAAGTTATATGGGGTCTTTTTGCGGTCATCTATTTTACATAAATATTATTAGTAATCAGCAGTTAATACCCTTTTAAATAAAACCAAAGGTCAATGGGGTCAAAAGCATTCAAATTATCATTTTTGCAAATGGGTAGACAAAATGCGAATTTGTATATTGGATACCGTAAGGAGTTTTTTTTCCACATTTAAGTGCACGTAATGCAATAGAAAGCAAAACATGGAATATTCACTGTATTTTTCCTGTTTAACCAATACAGTGAAAAATACAAGAGCAAGCAAAAACCAAACAAATATTATTATCTTGTGTATTCAAAGATCAAAAAAGGACTAAAAGAAAAACACTAAAATGTCAAAGAAGGATTACATCAAATCTTACGGTGATACGAAAAAATGGCATCTATCAATCAATGTTCAAACAATTGAATCACTTTGATTATGAATAAAATAATCTGTTAATAAGCTAAAATATCAACAGAAGGAAAATTATCATAACAGACACGTACTCAATTTAGTAGCAGTTTCGTTAACAGTGCACATTATAGTTTTATAAATTCCATATGTTTGTTCAATCATGCGCCGTGATTGATTATCACCAAGTGGTGTTGTACTTCAAATCGTATTTCCCATCGAAACAGATGTGAAGGGTAGATTATTGAAAAAAATATTTATTACACTGTATTTTTGTGAGGTTTGTTCAATTAACACGTTTTGGAATTAAATGTTGCAGGTAACCATGATCTGATTAAAGATCCCATCGTTTTTGTTGTTGTTTTGGTTAAGCTAGTGTTGAAATCATTATCTCTATAGTTTTAATCAGTAAATCCTAAGTACAACAATTGTTGTTTTAGGTCAATGAGTACACTACCTACTTTTTGGAAAAAATATATAAAGTCTGGTGCCTTAAGATAAACTTCACATTCTGCAAGATTCATAAAAATGTACTGATTAGAGAAACAGCAGGAGCTCATTTTCCTGGAAAGAGTTCACGAAATAAATGTCAGGTACTAGTATATATCTCGGTGATTATATGTACCAAGTACAATACCAATTATTTATTAACTGTGGAAGTCAAAAAAAAACGAGGGAAACAGTGAACTCTATCTAGGTATAGCGCAAAGCCGGTCAGTGAAGTCAGAAGATGATATGGTTCTGAACGAGACCGTATTTAAAACATATCGTAGACAGAAGTGCAGCAAGTGTTATATAATATGTGTACTTTAAAATGCGCCAAGAGCAATGGTAGTGTTGTAAATAAATAGTTGCAAAAACCGGTTGCAAAACCCGGCGTGTACGTGTATTTTGTACGTTTAACTGTAATAATACAGTTCACTAAAAACTAGTTTGCGTCCATTTTCTTTTAATTTGTACTTATAGGCTCCCTGATACTCGCAAACATTCTTTTTGTGCTACGTATGTGTCATTCAAAACATATACACTATGTACTTCGTGACGCAAGGCTCTAATAAGTCCACTCGTAAACGTACGGTCCAAGTAGTGTTTCGCTGCCTCTCTCTTCTCTCAATGCAATGCACCTACCGTGACGATCTTAGTGGACTGAAATATGACCAGAATAAAAGTGTGGGTTTTTTTTACGTAAGGTACTCTGAGTTGTATTCCTCCGTCTGCAGATAGAGTTGGGATCGCTTATCATTGAAGTACTTTGGGTTTACCTATTAGTTTATAATTATTATATGCTTTATTATTAAGTTTTCTCAAGTTAATGCATACTTTGATAAGATTTACCTTTGAGGTTTTTATTTTATTCGGGATTGTTGGGATAAGAGTGAGGTTTGTGCACGAGAACTGGTTTAAACCCGCACCCTGATAAACATACCTATTTTTTATATAGTATGTATGCACTGAGTTGTTTGTGGAGTGTTGTGCTGTTGTTACATGTTTCTTGTTTGTGATATTTTTGTTTTTTTGTTCTATGTCTTTGGCGTTTACCCTTTTCCATAAAATGGGGTTTATGTTTAAACTTTTGGCTACTGAGCTTGTTTCTGTAGTTTTTGGCATACCTAGTGAAGTAGTAGTGATAATCATGACCATAATATCTATGTACATTATGATGATTGGTCGCTATTTATAGTCATGATTAAATTTCTCATAATTAGCATCTTACACAAGGAACAGGAAAAAAGGTTACCAGAGCGAGATGAGAAGAGTTAAACTGTCCCGGCTAAACATAACGTACGTTTAATTTGCATTTATGAATTGTTACAACATGCATAGCCTGCCTTCTTATATTTTCAGTAAATGTATTTTATGGTAAATATGCTGTATACTACAACTACCAGTGTACCCAAAACGAGATGCAAAGGTATCGAGTTCAAAGGGGAGCGTATTGATCGGGCTTCCAATGAGTTTACGAGAACCTATGAAACTTGGCCTATGTTTGAACATAGTACAGTTTTGTGAGTGCTTGTAAATATTATAAAAAAGTCGATATTGCAAAAAAGACTGTTGTTTTATGATTGTTTGTTCTTTCTATTGTCGTGATCAAAGCGGTTGATTGTATGCTATGTTATTTCTTCACGAATTAACGCTCATAATGTCTTGCAAAAAGTTACAACAACAAACAAAAACCTTTATTATTCTTGGATAGCTGATGCAAAACGTAAAATGCATCAATTGTCATTAATAAGATAAATTGGAAACTATTTTGTCGACATTGATTCGCCCTTTTCAAAGAAGAAACAATCATAAAGCAACGTCTGCGATCGACATAGCAAAATGTGTTGATGTCTTTTTAACACACAATTAGGAAGGGAGTTGTTAATTTCGAGCATTTCCTAAACATGCAAAAATGTATTCATAATAAATTATATAACGAAAGTAATCAATTTATTAATAAAAACAAATCCTTAGGAATTCAATAAAAATAAGTGACTTTGTTTAAAGACGCGATTGACAATGTTATTTCTCTGATGAATATGTTTCTATAAATGTATCTTGATCAAAATAACACGAACGTTACTCGGTCAAAATAACACAAACGTTCATCTCCGGTTGAAGATTTAAAACACGTATGTTAAGCGCTTGAATGGTTAGAGCAAAAAAAGCACACTGCTTATTGCTAAGGTACTCCAAAACTACGTGGTACAACATATGAGACGCAACGATTAATGATGAATAATAAGAATGGATAGATAACTACGTGGTACAACATATGAGACGCAACGATTTATGATGAATAATAAGAATGGATAGATGAGCTAGTATGTCTTTTAAGATTAGCAAAATAAAAAAAATCTTGACAACTTCGTATCTTGAGAAACTGAGAATCATGTCATCTTTGTTACTATTCCATTTGGTATTTGAACAAGTTAGTTCTCTTTTCAATTGTTATAGTGTGTCTCAATCAAAATAGCTAAAAAAACACTGAAATTATCCGATCCATTCAAAATTGTCATTTCATCTCGCCGCTGGTAATAAAGTTCAATATTGATACCGTATAATGTGGTGATTTATTGACATATATTTAACATAAATGCTCGAAATAGCAGAATTATGACAGCTTGAGATTTATTTTCATTTCATCTAAAATCAGATTATAATTAACCTATATATAATTTTTCCAATGCCAAAATGGCTTGTTTCTGATGTTTGTTCCAGTTTTAAAGTTTACATATTCTGTACTACGCATTACGTCTATAAATGATACAAAACACTTTGAAGTCACCAGACATTCCTTATTCACATGATTCCAAACCTTAATTCATTGTATTGACAAATAGTTCTGATCGGTTCAAGTATGTCAATCCAAATGCAATGTGTCTACATTACTAGTGTGTGAAGTATTCAAAGCATCAACATGCTAGGAAATGGAATCCGACTAAGAATATTTCCATATTTCCTTCCTGCATTGCTGTCTCACAAGTCATACCAGACGCCCGCCTGACGGTAGTCCCCTATTAATTCCAAACCTCCTCCTTTGAAAAAACATTGATTGGTGTACTGATCCAGAGGTATACAGCGTCATCAGACTGCACACATATATTACATACAGATTAAAATATCGTTACCAATTAGTGTTTGGTTTACCGCATTGAAACGGTAGGGGCAGACAGGACATCAAACTTGATCGCTAGACATGAATCAGCAAATACATAATTTGATTATTGTGCCTATTCGAAAAACAATTAAATGCTATTGTTAGCTATGGAGTCTTTGAAGCTTAGTGTAAGCAAATAAAAGAAGTTAGTATGTATGAAATGCAGCAACTTATAATCGTTCAACATTATCGTAGGGAGTACAATATAAAAACATAACAATGAGGCAGTACACCTGATATATATATAAAATATATCCGTTTTCTATCACTCCTTTGGGCTGTTTATAAATGCGTAACAGTAAGTGTAAAGGAATACTTTAATGAATTATGCACAATGTTTCGGTGAATTATGATAACTAAAGGGTGTGAATGATAGTTTAACCATTGTTTTGTCTCGAGTATAGCTTTGTTTTCTTGTGTTTGGTCAAGGCATACATCAACAGCACCTACGATGCACGTACTACATTACAATCGTCTTGGTAAGAAATTAGAAAACGGCGTGTACCTTTGTTATTTGTGTGTGCCAATTAACGAGATCATAGCTGGTGTTAGCCACTCAGCTTTCATTCAAATACCAGAGATATCAGATATCAGATCAGTCACAGTCAAGCATGTCATGTTTGATTAAAACAAAAAGTTACTAAGAATCATAGTTTTGTTATCAGGAATCAGTTCTGACACGAAAATGATTTTTTTTAAGACCTAGGAATGTTAGAACGTTTTTCTCTAAATATATCTCATTTAAATAAAAAAATACTTTAAAACCACTATTCAAGTGAAAGTTCAATAACAAACGAAATATGTAAGAGGTTTGCATGTATGGGTTTTTTGTCGCTTTGATATTTAATGTTTTCAGGCTAAACTTAAAGTAGCAGCACAAGAGGTGTTTCATCAAAAGGATTATCTCATAAATTAAAGCATTGTTTTGACGTTTATATGTGCTATAAATACGTAAATATAAAGGAGTGTGTTCATGAGATAACTTTGAAGAATAAGAATCTAATCTGTAAAGCTTTTGAAACAGCATGTAATGGATTTTTTACGATACAAACAGGGCACTTGATGTTTTCAATTGTCTTGAAAACATATCCAACTTAAGGGCACGTATTTGATTATCTAATTACAGTATAGTCATTCATTTCCTGGTCGTTATGGATAATCGGATGTGCCATTCTGATTAAGGAAATATAATTGTTTTATGTTTAGTGTGAACAACTGATATCATTTACAAGATACATAATTGCTTTACGAATGCCACTCGTCGACTGTAATCTTGTTGTTCATTTGAAGTCAATTTCAGGCTTTTCCTGTCGAAGGAGTCTCAAAATATATCAACACTTTAGCTGGTGGTAGTTAGCGTTGACAGCGTAGGTGTTTTTATATCTGATATAGTTGTAAATACACAGATCGAGACTGATATTTTCGTATAATGTAGCATGTCTTTCAAATTTCATCTCTTGCGTTGCTAATTTGTCAGCGAAGGCTACTTATTGTATTTTCTTAACAGTTTCGTTTAAACGTATTTATTTTACAACGATTGTGAAACAAGTTATTACAACATTATATTAATTACTCTCGCTGGCACGATTCTACGCTAAAGTGTGGTCTTCTGTTGTGAGGAAAATCGGAGTACCCGGAAGAAACCTAATTGTCCAGCTTGGAGAACACAAATCAAACTCACATTCGCCCAGGACGGGAATCAAAACCGGGTCGCTTAGGTGAGTAGCGAGCGTGCTTACCACTGCGCTAACCGGACAACCAACATGAATTGGTGAAGGAATGATAATGTACCCTCTGAAAATCGGCTCTTCATAATGTACGACGTCACATTTGCCATTCTGTAATCAGAACAATAACACTATATATAGGATATGTGTTTCTGATGCATAGCAGCAGTCTTAAATCTACTGTCTACAGGTTTAATTAGTCTAAAATAGTGTTTATTACATCATTTTTCTTGAACGTTTCACCTTGGTGTACCTGTACAAAAGTGCTCATATCTTTCCAATTTAGTCCCCCTATGTTAGATGAACTTTGCACTGAATGCGAGTTAGATAAAAACATACGGATATAATCACATGTTCCCTCGTCATGTAATCGGGATTTGATGCCATTAATGTTTATAAATATGGCATTAAAATATATAATAAATTTAACCTTTTGTACTATGACAAACTAAATAGTAAAGTTAGTGCCAAGGACTTTACACAAGTGATTTCACTAGTTTGGTAACATAATTATGTCATGTGGCCTCTGTGTCTTTATTCCCATAATAATGATAAAAAACATCGTTCTACTTGAAGTCCATGGTGAAACAAATCTCAGTATAAGCATTTAATTTTCATTTCATCTCAATACGTTATGTACTAACCTGGCTTAAAATTGTAGTGATCTGATTTTAAAGAGATTGTTTTAAAACCGAACATGTATAAGAAACATAGTTAGAATTGGCAATGTCAATTTGGTTTCATTTGTATAAATGCAACAATGGTGGCGCTCCAAATAGTATGAAGCTTTTCTATAAAAATCAATTGTTGATTATGTCCACATAATTTATGTTCCTTTGAAATGTGTTAATATCAAGTAATTGTGTATCTGATATGTATCTTACATTTAAATTCTACTATGAATATATGATACAATTTAGCCGCAAGCAATCATTACTATATAACATCAGCTCACATGTTTCACTAAGATTTTCCTGTAAAATAGCGGCTGTTTCTTCTCTTACATATCAGCTGCACTCACCATCTACTTTGCTGAATGTGCAACTAGTGGGTTATTAAATAGCTTACGGAAATCATCATATGATGTTAAGGTTATAATTCGGGATTTAATGCCGTATATTGTTTATAAATGTGGCATTAAGTACATATGTTTTTGCTGTTTTCACAACATGGCTTTCCATGTGTTTATCGAGTGTTTGTTTAGGAAAACTATGATATATAGTTCAAACATAATACTGTACTTAAGAACTGCACTGAAGTAAATGTATCTTAAAAAAGTGGCAAAATTCATTTATTCAGTTTTATTCAGATTGATACAAACAATCAATTCTTGTCTTTAATGTGTATATGATTCAGACTTATCATGTGTTTTGTCATCAAAGCGTTACACCATCAATTAAGTAAATGCATATGTAAAAGAAAGCGACCGTTTCTCGCTGTATTTCGTTTTCGTTTTATGGTTAATATTCATAATCGTCTATAATTCCGTCATAATTACAAAAACAGTTTACTGTGAAGTTTTCCTTCTCTCATTCTAAACGTTTGGTATCTGAAAGTGAAGAAACTTACATTTAGTTTATTTATGTATTTAAAGGTTATATGGGTAAATGTCATTTATGGTCGTTGACAGGGCTTTGGTGTAATCGGTGTCCATTTCAACAAATGTTCATGGAACATTAAATTAGATCAATTACGTCGCATATACTTTGTATTCAAAACTGACTTATCAATAATATAACCTCAGTATAAATGAGTATTAAATTCCATTGTTCTTGTTGTCCGATTAACAGTCCAACCCGGGTTCGATTCCCGGGCGGACCAGGTCACTGCTGTTGTGATTGATTATGAAATCCTTTATACGACCATTGGCACTGTATCACTGCCCCTGTCATGTACAGAAGTTGTCAGTTCCTTGTAGAAGTGAAGGCACCTAGTACTGTTTCACCGCCCAGGATAGGTGTGCGGTGGTTGAACTGTCACTCTGGGACCCTTCAATGTGCTCACGCCGGGACCCGGAGTATAAACTACTAACACCACCTTGTTCTTGTTATATGTAATATTCCTTTAGACTACGCTCATATGTTTGAGTCCGATTCTTTCACTTTTGTGTTTAACGGATATAGTATTGAGCGGTGGACATTTCAAAATATACTTTTGCAGGATAATAGAATGTGATTTCTAGGTTGATATATTTTAAATTTTAGATTTATTATTTAGGTACCGATAAACCATGTTAAATCGAATAACTTTTGTTTTAACTGTGTGTGCCCTTCCATTCGAATTACTTCAAGAGGAACAGTCATTCCGAAGAACCGTATTTTGAAGAGTGCTTATAATATGCTTCTTGTTAAGTGTTTGTTACGTGGAAAGTGAGATTTATAGGTATGTTGGGTCAATATCGTCGATTGATCGATATCAGAATAAAAGAACACACACGTGGCATAAAGAACTTTTAAAGTGGTTTGCACTTAATATAGAAATAACACAATTACCACAAGACAAAAATAATTATACAATAAATCGGGCGAAAACATGTAGTCTGTGGTTAAATATATAATATTCTTCAGAATTGAAAATAGCCATAAATCAGTTGGAACAATATAAATGTGCTTAACTTGTTTATTCAAGTGTATGTTAGCCGTAAGTAAACAATTCAAGATTAGATGCATTTGATTAATTGAAAAGTGCAACTCTGTAGTTATAATACTTAAAGTTTGTACATTCAGTTCTATTCTCTAATACATAGTTATAGTCTCCGTCAAGTAAAACGTCCACTTATGGCAATAAACTTATACCCAATATATTCACATAATGAATCTAGATTAAGAAAATATGTGCTCACTTTGAAGCAATTATAAGTTTGATTGTTTAAACATTTATGTATAGACATAATTGCAACCAGGGGTTCTGTGCTTTGGGAAACGTGCAGATTGCACGAAATCTTGAAATGTTCATAAATGGCTTGGTATTTTCTGGTATTAGTAATTCGAGTAGTTGTTACTGAACTATCCGAGAGATTAAAAGTATACGCGAGTGCTTAGTGCGAGGCCAATGAGTACAGTTACTGTGTTGTACCAGGAACTCAAAAAACGTTGAATAAGTAGCGTGCGTATAAGTAACTGTCATTGTAATTTGCCCGATAGCAATATATCATAAATATGTTTCCACGTAATATATTAGTATTTATAGTTTTTGACTTATGTTTTAATCCAGATTTCAGATGGCCAAAACTTTCCACTATCAAATGAGTATTTTATAGCATACCCAAAATCGAAAACTATGTACATTCAAACGAAAAAAAAAGAACATTTATATTTCTGCGCTTGTATATTATCACTGTTTTAATAATGTATAAAACACAAACCGATAAATATTGTTCCGTTCGACTATGGTTCTAAGGATCGTTTCACAATCGTCGAAATTATTTATCGATTTTGAAATATATTGCCATCGAATAGGCAATACAGTTTTTGCTATGTATACTATTTGTAATAATTGCATTTATAATAACACCAGAAAATGCCAAGCGCGTTAATATACATCTCAACGTAACGTTATTTCGTACATGATGTCTTTTTAAACCGTGTCCTAACCATGCGCGCACTGACCTTTAATTTGTAAGCGAGAGCGTGCTTAATTTACCAAACAGTGAAACATCAAATTATTAGTACAATTTTTAACAGTGAAATGTAATCTTTTGTTTCACTGAAAACTCTCTATAAAATACACGAATGCATGTTATAAATATACCTCAAAGTATGTTCTACATCTTTACAAAATCCGCATGTAATTCAAATCATGCACTGTGATAACCTGGGAGTAATTCAAATTGTTCTGTTTCGTGTGAAAACACAAATTATGTACAATCATGTTACAAAACAAATGTTTTGGTAATTCATAATACTATTGACATTTCCAGGCAATGTGTGTTTTATATTGAGTCAAAATGTTCTATTGCATTGAGGATAATTGCACAACTTCCTCAAAAAAACTGTGTATAATCTCACCAGTTACTAATTAAATATAATATGTCATGTAAAAGTACTGCATTACGCTAAGGTACAAAACACGACCTTAGTCTGATTAGGTTCATTTAGTATAATGTATCATTATATAATTGTCAAAAAAATAAACATAGTTCTCTAGTTTTCACTCTAGAAGGAAACTGCCACTTGCGTGTCATGCGATCATAACTTCCTCCAAATTTCGATTCAAAGTTGCTATGTTCTACACCTCAAACATCAGATACTCCCTTTAAAAGAGAAAAGAAATATGGAGGGATGAGTTATTTAACCTTTCATTTGAAGGTTAATGACTGGGCCTGATCCTGTAGTTTTCGTTGAAAACTTGCTTTTAGAAAAGAAACAAACATACACTGTGTTATGTGAGGTCTTTACGATAAATGCATATATAACAGAATAAAGCTTTGATGTCCTTTAGATGTAAGTTAATATATATTGTGATGGAAATTTTCATTTGCATTGATATTTTATTGCTAATATTGGTCGTTTTGGTTTTGGTCAATATTTTGCGGTTATTAGTTAGTCAGTTCGCATAAACTACATTCCTTGTATAACCTAGATTTGCTTGTGAGCTGTTGATAGTAATACAGTCATATGGAACAAAAGTTCACCTTCAGTTTCTATGACAGTCGGTCTTGCAAAACACGTCAGTCGTATCTGAACACTTCACACCAGCGCCAGTCACGTTTATTAATTGTTGAGACACTTGCGAATGTATCGCGTAACGAGAAGGTAAATATCTCATACAGTAGTATGACATGTAGACTGCAGTCTGCATTGTTTTAGTGTTTCAAATGTGTTTGATAACAAATATATATTTCATAATTGTGCAGACATACAGTGATTACATTTATCCTCGCTTTCCCTGATTCTTCCCCGCATTCTATTGATATAACTAAAGCTAGCGAATCATTTATTATTTAAATATCAATGAAGATTCAGTCGAATGAAAACAATGAGAAAGGCATAAACAAGACAACTTCTGTAGATTCAGCAAGCCGTTTTAAATTTAATAAGATTATACTTTCAAAATCATTATAGAAAAGTAAATTTGTTTAAAGAAATAATAATCAAATGTATAATATCTATATCTGGGTATGATAACTCCAGTTAGATGTGGACCAACAACATCATACAAAGTTCACGTATTCGATGTAAGGCAACATAGCCGAAGTCAAAACATGTGTTAAATAAGCTCCATCAGCAAGTAAGCACCACAAGTTGTTCTTGAAAATACCTGTCCAGGCGATTCCAAGTAACTTGCTTTCACAGCAACGCTTGTTCTGTATAGGACTTCCCACTGTTTAACACTATCTCGCGTTTATCGTATCAAAGAACCTACGAACGGGAATTATTAGATTAACACGTATTTCAATAATAAACGTTAATGAGTTTGAGACTTTTGTGTTAGATTTTGTAATGTTATAAAGAAGCACGAATTGTATTCGACTTCTCCCAAAGACTTGTTACAACAGTTCATTAAACTTAAATTTGCAGTCACAGACATCGGCTGACTTCTACGATTGCAAACGACACAACAATCGTAATCGCTTTGTGTAGCTATAATGGAGTATACAGTTTGTTCGGTTTTTGTGCTTATCATTCTCGCAACTGGGTGAGTAAATGTTAATGATTTCTTTAATACGTTAATTATTTTAAAATGCATATATTATTTATTGACTAATGACATAAAAATGCACGGGCAATGTGAAGTTTTTTAATAATTTCAAAATTAACAGTTAATGCCAATATGTTCTCATTATTAGTTATAGTAATAGATCAGTTATAATGTAACGTTGGCCTTAGGTAATAATTGTGTTTTTGAGAAAACAAATGAGCTTGGTTACTAGTGCAAATTTTAACAATGCTCGAACAATTTCTTGGTTTATCACATATCATAAACAATCCTATATCAATAGCGAACGTACGAGTTTGAACACGATGAGTAGTTGAGCTTTTAATAAGAAGTTTTATTTACGATGTATCAATATTAAGTTTTGCTGTGGAATAACGTCTAAAGTAGACTATAAAATACTCGTACAAAACAAAAAAGAAATATTGGAGCCATTACAGAAATAAAATCCAAATAAGACAGAGGAAAGATGGTACTTGTAGTTGGGTTTCACTTTCGTCTAGTATATTTAGTAGCACTGTAAATAAATTATGATTTGAGTGTAGTTATAAAAGTTGCGAAACACAAAGTGTAGGTGGACTTTACAGTATTATTCAAAATTCGTTTAAAATGTGTAGTTATAGGCTGATACTCGCATATATCATTCTGTTCGACCTATCGTACGACGTGTAATTAAAAACGTATACAATGTACACATACTTTGCGTGACGTAGTGCACACAAAAATTCACTATTTAACTTACCCGAACAAGTTGTGTTTGGAAGCTACAATTTTATTTGGATCAAATGTTTGATCTGAGTGGACTGAAACATGACCTATATCATGGTTTGAAATAGTTGTGATTATCATGACAGTAATTTATCAGTATATTATGCTGATTGGTCGTTATTTAAAGTTATGATGCGATCTCTCATAACACCCCACACATTTCTACAGTTACAAGGAATCAAAGACGATATGCATTGTGTGTAAACTGTCTTCTTGGACATAAATTATACGTTATTTGCAGTGTAAAATTGGTTTTCACAGCCTGCTAAGCCTGCTTAGTACTTTGAGTAAAACGTTACAAATACTGGATTTTCAGTAAGAAAAGTAAAAAACCCAACCTAAATCGATTAACATTGAAATGATATTTGTTCTTAACCTTTTTAAAGTAAATTCGCTTTTAATAGCTTTTCAAGACATTGTTTCTTTGATACGCCTGCTACCGACATAGCAACATGTGCCTATATCATTTCTGGCATACAATTAAGACGGGAGGGGTATATATCGAGCACACTAGGGAAAAACTCAAAACGTATTCCTCATAATTTTAAGAACGAAAGAAATTCATTTATTAAAAGAAGACTTAATATTACGATCATTATAAAGAGTCTCTAATCAGTGACGTTGTTTCGCATCATGCGTTCTTATGACAACATGTTTATTTCTTGTTCTAATGTCTTGTCTATGTCTAGATATCACATACGTTCATCTATAATTGTTGATGTAAAACATGATTTTCAGCAGACAATAAAACAAGATTCTTAACCATTGCAATGATAATAACATATTGTTTATTTGTCATTTTAAACACGGAAATTTAGAACTCAAAGTTCCTTGTTAAATGCTTGGATAAGACAGGTTAGCTAATATGTCTTAAGCATATAAGCACTCTATTACTATATCTTGACACTTTTGTAATTTGATAACATTGTCTCCTGACAACAATAAGGTACTGCCAACCTTTACTGTGTTAGTTTATCATACGTACCAATGTTAATATATGGTTCATTTGTTAAACATCAATTATTGATATGTTAAATATTGTCAAGCCCAATTTAGTATGTATCTTTAATTTTGATGGAGAAGCGAATTTGAGGATCGAGCTTTGGGATGGATCAAAACAAAAATGAAAATTAAAGAGAAATGTACAGCAGAAAAAATAACAACATGATCGTTTTTATAGCCTAATTATGTCACGCGACACTGGACAAAAGACACATAGGATAACAGTTTACTTACAACCATATAAAAATATCATTATGGAAAATAGTTGGTTTTGATTATGCTGTTTATATAACATTTTCGGTGCGCATCTCAAGTGCAAATGGTTTCTTTTGAAACAAAGCATTTTCTTATGATCATCTGCAAATATATCTCTTTGAAACAAAGTCGCCTTTATAACAATATTTGACTGTAATTTCGAAACACAGCAGGGGCATGACTGCTTTGGTGCATGCATCTTTGATATTTCAAGACTTCAAGTCAAATGTGAAGTAGCAACGGATGTATATTTTCATCAACAGCATTATTCGGTTACTTGAATCATTGATGTAACGTTTATAGGTTCTATAAATACCTACATCTTAACACCGGTTTTCTTAAAATAACCTTTGCATTGAAAGAAGCACATCTTTGAAGTACTTTAACAACCACGAGGAGGATTTCATTCAACGAAAAAAACATATTACTTTGGTTAATTCAAATCTCGTCCCTTTTAGATAAAAAGTCAGCCTTGAGAACATTATTAATATTCCGGTAACTAATTTCAAGATTGCTTTTAAATATCGTCAGTGGTAACACTTCCTTAAAGATTCCCTCACAATAGTGTTGTTTTGTTGTTGTATGTTTGTTTTTTTTGTGTTTTATTAAGATTTTCATCAAACCGATTTGTATTCCAGTACAAAGCAGGTTATAAATACCTTCCAAGCAGTCTAGGATCAATCGCAAATCGCAATGTCACATGTAAAACGATATTTAATGAAGTTTGGTATTTTCTGAAACATTATGTTGACGCATTTTGCTCAGCGGCAGTATTCTGATTAATGATTAAAAATATCGAAGGTTATTTAATGATGCTCATCAAGTATACATCTAGCAGAATTAATCACATTCGTTTATCTTGGCAAGCTGTTCAATGTGGTTTTCATACAGCAATATTTCTAATTAATTGATTCTTTTTAATTATTTACGTTTTTGGTTTCATTAGGTACTTTTTATTGTTAATTTTAGTGTTTTCCCTTGAACTGTTACCTTTTATATATTTATGATTTCAACTGTCGACAAAGTAACAAATTTATTAAAATTAATGACGTAAGATTACCTTTTTGAAGTTTTCTAAACTGTTTTAAGACTTGGCAAAGGTTTATCAGCCTGATATATATGAAACCTATAGTTAGTGCCATTAACAATACAGAAGTGAACGCGATGCCAACTACTGTATAGTTTTATTGAGATCATTGAAAATAAAAAGGGGCCTATTTTATCACTTTACTTAATGCGCTTTGTCTCATCAAAGCTTCACACTACTTCGAACGTCAATACGAAATGTTCAATAAAAACGTGTTTCTCGATGTGACTTCTCAATGTGATGTGTTTTTTTACAAATAACGACGTATATTTGAATACGACAAAGAACATTGCATAACAACATTAGAAGATTTTTCACAGTATTGTGAAGTAAATACAATACATTATAGTTTTATGGTTTTGCGTGATATACTAAGTACTTGTTTATATATTTGGTCCAATTCTTTATATTTTGTATTTTCTCCAAAATATGATATAAAGAGATGGACATGAAGAATTTCACTTTTGACGTTAAATTATCCTTTTAGGTATTACCTGTATACTAATTTCATACTTCAAATTAATTTTTATTTATAGCAATTAACAAAAAAATTAAAGAGTAATGATTTAAAGTTGTAATGTGTGTATTAAATAACTTCAAGAGGAGCAATCCAATATTGTAATTGTATTGTATTGTAATACGATGCAGGTTATTACGTGTCTTTTACTGGGAATATGAGGATCATTTGTAAGCGTCGGTCAATATCTTTAATTGTTCAATACAGGAATAAAAGTACAAAGGCGTTGTAATTGGCATAAAGAAAAGTCGTTTGAACAAACTACTTGTAGAAAATTGGAACTGGTATACGCTTCTGATATTATCTCTAAAATATGATGCCATTAATTTTAGAAAACCTCTTCAAACGTCATACATTAAGAAGAGTTTTTTTTATGATAAAATGAGTCAATTCAATGATGTAAATTGGAGAGATAAAATAAATCAACAAACTACACTAATTATATAATAAATCGGTCGAACTAGGTACGCTATGGTTAGATATAAAAGCTTCTTCAAAATTGAAAGTAATCATCAGTGAGTTCGAACAATATTATTGCTCTTAGGCCTGTTTTCCAAAGTAGTTGTCAACCAAATGTAGACAATTCAAGATTACATCAATCAAATGAACTAATCGATTAATAGAACAATAAAAAGTGCAACTCAGTCATATCAATGTTAAGTACTTTAGTTTTATGTTATAAACGATTGAAGTCTCAGAACCATTGTGTTTAAATGTCAGTTTCCCGAAAACGTTCGACAATATCGTTTTTTGCAGTAAAACATGTAAATAAGCTATATCTGACCGTTAAAAAAGAGTGATAAACCTCAGAAATTTGATAGTATGTCTTACTGATGTCTTACTGTCATTTTTATTTCGCGTCGTGAACGCACAAAGACGATATTCGCTACGCCACACATGAAATATAAATGTTGGTGCTGAACCGTCGAAATATATTACGATCCTCTACTGTAATGAACAATTATACTTTATATATCGAATTCAAATTCTACCTTTTTGTAACTAAGTTTTGTAATCACCTTGACACGATTCATGCTCAGTGCATACGACGGCTTGAACAGAAAAGAACAGAACAGAAATTGTATTCGACTTAAGCATAAAAAGCTCATCGTCACAACAATATGTATACTAACAAAAGACATGGCGTGTGACAATTGTAGCATAAGTTTGTCTAATAAATCAACCATATTAAGTTTGATATAAATGAATATGAGCAAAATCATGCATTTTTATTCTCTTGAGAGATACTGCTGCGCAGCAAATATCTACATGCTTTGAACCGTGTTGAAAACGAATTACATTCTATAACCGTGATTCAATACACGAAGACATACTAGAAAATTCGATTTACAGATTGTAAATTGAAAGTAATGGTACCTTTAACGCAATCAGTGCTATAGCTTCGACTATAAAATCGCTATTAATGTAACAGTTACTGCAACCACATTCCGATTACACAAAAACATACACAAGTGCTTACCGCAAGGGTAATGGTTTTGTAACTGGTACGTGCCATATCATCAAAACCAACGTTTTATAAGTAGCGTGTGTATAGATAATTAACGTTTTTCGTAGTTTTCCTTCACCAATTGTTATATCAGAACAAATATAAATATACCATACATTACGTTTAGTGCAAATAGTTCACAACAATATTTATCTATAGGCAGGAAAAAACAATAATATATCGCTCGATTTAAATATGACAATGATTTCTTAAAATCACATTAACATCTGAAAAAGTTGAGACAACATTCAGATTTACAGCTCCGTTTATCCAAGACTTAATGTGAAAATACAAAGGTTGGTACAAACATGTTATACAACAAATGCCACATTAATTATTCTATTGAAATGTGCCGGCAATGGTATTTATATAGGGTGTCAAACCAGTTATGAGTACATTGAGGATAATTGCTGAAGTATTACCACACCACACACTGATTTAAGTAAACTATTTTAAGGGGCCCTTAACGCAATTTCATGAAAGGTCTCTATAAACTCTTCATGTATACCAAGTTTGGTCACCATATTTCTAACCAAATTAAAAATATTTGATACCATAGGTTAGTTTGATGCAGCCCTCATGCTGGCACCCCCTAACAACGGCATACATCATTCTAATAACCTGGTTTCACTTTGATTAAAAATATATAAATGTGCCTGTCGTAAGCAATTAAAAAAAGAAATGAAGATGAGATTTGCATGAATTGAAATCAATGTAAGCTAAAGACTGTTTGTGCTTAATATTTAATAAAATATTGAAAACTGCGAACAGAACTTCTGTTTAAAAGCGCTTGGTCCAAGGCCCAACAGGCCATAAACAAGAGACATACAGTGCCACAAGGCAGTATAAACAATACTCAAGTTTATAGGACACTTCGATTTCACTGCTTTAAATTGGTCAGTAGCCCTTCTCAAAGTCCACCTCGTAAACCAGCGGTTGCCCATCACAATATCTCCTGTAGTTCTCCACAAACACATCCACATACCGTTGAATATGCTGAAACATAACATTGTAATCTATAGCAGATGAATTTTGAATTCGAATACATTTGGTATATATTTCAGTGTATGTGTTGTATGCCTGTGGCGTTGTGTATGTGCCATGTTAGTGTTGTTTTGTTCGCTGTGAGTTTCGTGTTTAGAGACTATTGAGCCTTGTGCCTTAATTTTTTTCGAGTATGCACTTACTCTTATCAGATCGGAAAGCAGTAGTACCGTTGAATAGTAGCATGTGGATGACTTACAACGCTTTTATCATTTTCTGCACCCATCTACAGCACGGTATGTTTGCCAACATTGCATAAACAGATACTTGAGTCATTGGTAATTTTTTACACAATGCCATTGGATTCAAAGGCTTATATTTACGTGTTCTATGTCAATATTGAAAAATTCCAAGAATATTCAACAAATCTTTCGAGAATATTTTGACAAACAACAAATGTCTACCATTTTATATACACCTAAACGCAATATTGTTTGCACATAAATCATGTTCATTATACGCTGCGCAAACATTAGGTCAGCATAGAATATTGAAAAAGCAAACAAAAACGGTTATCTTCCTTTTAAATGCTTGCTGAAATCATGAAAATGTTTATTTGCTCTTTAATGCGTTTTTTTTATAACAATAGCGCACATAAATCAAGGAGACTTCAACATTTTTTTCTCTTTCCTTTAAACTATCATCGTAAAAACGTTGATATTGATAACGCCATTATCTCATTTTAATGTCATTTCATCAATGACCAACCCGGAAGAGTTTTCGCTACATTAGTTTAATCAAAGAATATGGAAACCAAAATCTACAACAGCAGTTAAAATATCATAACTGATTTTAACTGTGTAGTGAAAATAACAGCAGTGAAATTAGATGGATAATTCATACGCCAAACAATACATAATGCATATTAGTCATTAGTAGTCAGTGTTGAATGTAAATCAAGGTAAAATCAAAAGATTTGAAGGGTCGAATAAATTGATAAATAAATCCGACATTTATCGTTAAACCAATTTTTATTCTTCTTTGGGCTGTGTTTTTTTAGTTTGTACGCTTTTGCCTTTCATTCAGTGCGTTCCCTTCCACTTTCCATTGTACCTTTAAACAGAGTGTATATTTGAATGTTTAGTGACTTGGCTTGTCCCTGTAGTTTTCGGTTTTTAATTGATTATATAATAAATATTTCATACACTGTATTAATGTGACTTCTATACAATGCATGCATATCAAACAGAATAACGATATGCTGTCATTAAGATTTAAGTTAATATCTGTTATAAAGGAAACCATTATTTGCATCATTAATTTTGTTGTTTTCATTTAGTTCCTTCGAAATCGTTATGTTTTGTGATTGATAGTGTCTCAGATTGCATAAACTATATTCTTTGTATAACCTATATTTCCTGGTGGACTATTTCTTGCTGATAGTTATACTGTTATATCAAAACAAATTCATCGTCAATATCTATGACTGTGGGTACCTCAAAACAGGTCAATAATATTTGTATAGACATACAGTCATTCCATTCACCCTCGCATTGCTTCATTCATCCGTGCATTATATGAATATAACTATTGCTAGAGACCCTAAGCGAAGCAAAAATCCAAAGTAAATAATACCTTTGCAAAAACACTAGAAATGATTATTGAAAACACATGCATTTTTAACACTGAAAAGCGGTATAACATTTTTGAGATTCAAATAGCCATAATTAACTATCAATGAAGGTTCAGTCGCATAAAAGCATATACAGATTAAACGAAGGCTGTAAATATATGAAGCCGTTTTAAAATATAAAAAAAACATAGACATTATAAAATGGAAAGTTTGTGTTCACATGCTCACATTCTTAATCTCTACATGTGGAACAGCAACATCATACGGAAGCATAGCAGAAGTCAAAATAAGTGAAAAACCCCATCAGGTCGTTAGCACCACAAGTTGTTCCTGAAAATACCTGTCCATGTTATCCAAAGAAACATACCTTCTTTCTCTGCCGATACGCGTAGCTCAATGTAGGACTCCACACTGTTAAACACTGTCTTGCGTTTGGCGTTATCAAAGAACTTACGGGAATAATAAGATTAACACGTATTGACAATAATATACGTTCATGAGTTTGCAACTTTTGTGTTATTTTAGCATCTGGTTGAGACATAGTATATGATTTATGGGTATTTAAATATGTAAAAATATAGGTATATATCAACAAAGACCCAGAATTGCATGTGGTATGTGAGGTATTTTGAATATTTGCAAATTTAACAGTGTATGTTCTTATGTTCTCATTTATGATAACTAAATATTTTTGGGAGTAATTTCGAGGAATATAATGTGACCAAGAACGAGACGCAACGTGTGGAAACTGTCTGCCTTAACATAAAATATTTTTAATCTGCATCTGAACAACCTGTTTATTCTGCTCAATATTTTAAGTAAAATGTTATAAGTATTGTATATTTGTTGAGAAACTTAGCATTTAAATGATGAATGTTCTTAACCTTTCCAAAGGTGATTCGCTCTTAATAGCTTTTCAAGACATGGTTTCTTTGATACGCCTGCTATCGACATAGCAACATGTGCTCATATCATTTTTGGCACTCAATTAAGACGGGTGGGAAAATATCGAGCACGTTGGGAAAACCCCAAAACGTATTCCTTATAATTCTCAAAACGAAGGCAATCATTTATTTAAAAAAGCAAAATACTAAGGATTTCTATCACAGTGACTTTGTTTTCACAAGATGAGTTCAGCAATGTTATATATTTGGTGACTGAGTGTTTACTTCTTGTTGTAATAGCTTGTATGGGTCGAAATAATACAAACGTTTATCTGCAATGGTTTATGTAAAACAATATCCTTTTACAGATAATAAAACACGATTCTTAAACCATAGTAATAAAAAAAAAACATATTTTGTTATTTTGAACACTGCAATTTAGAACGAATTCAACTCAAAGCTGCTTGTCTAATGCTTGGACAAGACAGTTGAGCTTAATTGATATTTTAAGGATGAGCACTCTCATATTGTACCTTGAAAATGTAGTATTTTGATAATTCTGTGTCCTGACATCAATGTAGTATTGGCGACTTTAACTGTGTTAGTTTACCATACGGACCTAGGTTTATATATATTTTATTTGTTTACCATCATTTATTGATATGTTTATGATGTCAAGCTCACATATATATGTATCTTAAACTTTGACGCTGAAGCGAATTTGCGGATGGAGCTTTAGGTGAGAACAAAATTAAATGGAAACTAACGAGAACTGCACAGCAGAAAAAATAATAACATGACCAAATTAAGTCACCCGACACTCAACGAAATACATAACGTCACAAGATAACAGTTTATTTACAACCATATTAATACATCAGTACCAATAACCATATGCGCTAAGTGAACACTGGAGTTTATTTGATTTCAAGCAAAGACAAGTTGTGTTATCAGTTGGAATACGATATGGAAATATATCTATAAGGCAGTACAACTAATAAATATATGGGAGGTAAAATGGTTAATATGATGAAAACTTATGCAATGTATCTCCTCTTAATCTCCTTCGAACTGATTATGCATATATGACAGGAAGACGAAAACTTACTTACACTTTTTGAGGGAGAGATAGTGTAATGATAAAATACAGTGCTTTAGCAGAATCATATCTTGATTGACTTTTGTTGCTTGTGTTTTGTCAATGCGTTCTTTCACGAAACCCAATATGGGTTCTCCTAACCATAACCCCAACGCTATCATATTATGTGTTAAGGCGTGAAAAAATAATTCAGATTGTAAATTCCGAAGTTTGTTTTTTCATTTGATCTGTGTATGCCAATAAACAAGATCATAGCTGGTGTTAGCTACTTAGTTTATATTTTACATTACCTGACATTTGAATTCATTGTCGGCCATGTTAGATGCTTGGATTTCACCAAAGGTAATCAATCGAAATAAGGAATAAGTGGGTCTACGCTACCAAAATATCCAAAAACATGTTCAGTTCACTGCTGTGCAAGGTAAAGCTTACATAACTAGTTTGGCTGCCGGACTATAAAAAATTATTTGTTGGCAAGGGATCAGCCAAAAATGTTATATCTGCAATTGCCATGCACGTACACTCGGTGACTGATATGTTATAGTTCGAAGTATATACTTCCATATGATAAATATTGTATTGCGATTTCGTCAGTTGTGACAACACCTTCTATATAAACTGTTTCATTTTGCCTTTATTCGTTGTACCTCAAATGGTTACAATAGCAAAACACAGACACAGATGCACAAAGCTACTCATTATAGTGTGTATCGTTTTATGTTAAATATGTAAAGCTGTTATATTTAAAAGTTAAAACATATAATCATTATAAAGAATTTTACCAACTGACCTGTTAAACGTCTTCACTGTTCAAACCGTCGGTTGTAAACAAAGTTAATGTTGGTAAGGGAGTATGTGTGCTTGTTGAAATAATTTGGAGGTGTTACACTCTTCGAAAGATGAGATGATCTACTAATGCAAAATAAAATACAACTGAACAACATTAGTTAGAATTTAAATCGGTCTAACTAGGTAATCTGTGGTTAAATTATTCAGAATTAAAAGAAGCCATAAGAAAGTTTGAAAACAATTAGTGTTCTAAACCTGTTTAGCAAAGTAGAGCCTTATGTAGACTTTTCGGGCTTAATTAATTATTTTAACGATGAAAAATGCAACTTAGTCGTTTTAATGTTTTCTACATTCAGTTCTTATTCTCTAAGACATAGTTATTATATTTCAAGAAAGGGTCTGCTATCTTTAATGACAATAACCTAATAATTACTAGATTCGCCAATGAATCTACATTTAGAAAACCTTTTCCCACTTTGAAGCAAGAATCAGAGTGGTTGTTAAAACGTTTATTTGGAGACATTACCACATCCAGTGTTTTTATGCTGGGGTAAGATGCAAACTTCGGCAGTTCTTGATGTGTTCATTAATTGCTTGTCATTTTTTGGTATGATTATAAAACCAATAAGTACTAACTGCATAATTTCCATAAACTGCGTTGCCTATCCGAAATTAATCGAAAGCGGGGAATTATTTCAATACTTTTGAAACTGTTATTGGATATATATTTTAATGGTGTTTTCAACGCGTTATTGAAACAGTCTTAATATTTGAAGGGAGAAATGAAAATGTTAATTTTTGTCGTTTTAATGCACTGAGTTTTCGACTTAGGGTATGCTATAAACATTCACTTATTTGCAGTCTAGAATGTTCGGCCATTTGTCCTATAAGTATGTTATCTGAATTTAAACTCAAGTCAAAAGACTATAAACTCATATGTAAGAGGAAAACAATATATGATATTGCGACTCAGGCCAAATTACCATGACATTTACTTAGCGTTGTCCTTGTTCCTAGTGCAACACAGTAACTACACTTATTACCCTCGTACTTAGCACTCAAATATGCTTTTTATCACTCAGCTAACGGGTGCAGTAACAATTACTCAAATAGCACTTTCATAACAGCGGTAATTGATTGTGTTGAATCCGCCATTGCTTTCATCTCTCTATCGAATGAATCTATAAATGTATTTTCTTCATGTATTAGATCAATGTTCTAGAATGTACATTTCATCGGGTTCAAAGAGTGCTATTTTTAGTAATGTTAAGCAATGCGCTAAGAGACTTAACTTTAATGATAACGGTTTCGGTCACAGTCAAGCGTTTTGTATCGCATGTACTGAACAAGAAACCCTGTCAGGTGATTACAAAATAATCTATCAAACGATAGCTTTAAAATACTATATCTTGTTGAAAATTGTTTGCTGTGTTTCGATGATTGATCGACAGGTCAAGTACACCAAAATAAACATTATTTTTCTACTTAACGTCATTTCGGGCAAACGTTTTTTAAATCGTGTCTCAGTTCTGTAATTCAATTTCCTAAAAAGCCAATATTCTAACAATGTACTTTTATGTGTTTCTCAACATCCATTACTATATTAATCTTTCGCTCAACATTATCAGACCAATATAGCACCATTAAATATACAGTTAAACGAAAAAAAAAGATAAATAGGACTTGAATAAAGATTCCAAATTATCAGCCGTGGATATTTACGATGTTTTACACAATTGTGCATTAACAGCAATCACAGACTACTTAAAACAATGTTTTTCTACCACACCTTGCTATGAGGTCAACTGCTTTAACATAATAATACAATGAAAACTACAGGGGGAAAACCAAAAAATAAGCCTGTTTATGGACACAATGCAACGGCCAAAACGACAAAGAACAATAGGCGCAAACATATTAGCACCACATACACAAATAAAAACACCAAAAACAAACCATATCCTCGTTAAAATTGCTCTACCGTTAAATGATGGGATTACCGCCTTCGATCGTTCAGTGAAACAAAAGTTCACTAGAACTACTAGTCTACTAGGACTTATACTAGTAAGCATGGCCATAACCTCACACTTGTCCCATCATTTATCAATAGTTACTAAATTACAATATATAAGCTACCTAATTGGGCAATTGAACGTCCTTAAATCTGTGTGAGATGGAAAAAAACATTTTATTGTTTTGTTTCTTGTCGGAGGTTTACGCAATTTACATAGTACAATACACACATTTCCTTGATTGTATGTTTCGTGAAAACAAGATTTATTAGTTTGTCTTGCCCAATCCCTTGAAAGCACTTGAAAAAAAAAACAGAATACATGTACGCACATATAACTGGTGATAAGGAAAGTAATTTGTTTCGGGCACTTGAAAAAATTCGGATATCATTTTAAGAATGCTTTTTAATATCGTCGGTTGTGAACATCGTGAAGCGTGTATTGGGGATCTGATTGTAATGAGATTGGTTGTGTCCATGCCTTTACAAAGCGGGTTATATATATATATATATATATATATATATATATATATATATATATATATATATATATATATATATATATATATATATATATACATTTAAAGCAGTCTTTAAGCAGACTAGAATCAACTACAAATCGTAATGTAAAATGTACTACGACATTTAACAAGTTTTGAATTTGCAAAGACATTTCGTTGACGCAATACGCTCATCAGAAGTGTTCTGAATAATACTTCAAAGTATACTTCAAGCTCTTCGTGTTAATAAATCATTTTATTTTATGATCCTCGTCAATTATATATTAAACAGGAATAAATCATACGTTTAACATGGCAAACTATCTAACGTAGTTTCCAGTAAGCAATATTTATAATTAATCCATTCCCTTTAAAAATGTTTCACAAGGTGCTTTTATGGTTAATTTCAGTGTTTCCCCCTAGAATTTCGATACAGATTGTCATGATGTAAAATTTAATTTATGATTACATATTAATATACCTTTAATATATTGCTTTTTAACAGTAACAAATTTATTGCAAACATACACTACCTTTTCGAATTGTTTTCTAAACCGATGTACATGGTTTTTAAGTCTTCAAAAAAGTTATAAGCTTGATAAATGTGTGTCCTTTAGTAAGTGTCATAAACAATACGGAAGTGAATGCGGTGCCAATATCTGTATAGTTTTATTAAGATTAATTAAATTTAAAAAAAATCCAAAAAAAAATCAGAACACTGTTCTTTATGCAGTTTGTCTGATCAAAGTTTTACACCACTTCAACTGATATTTTCACGAGAAGATTATGCCATTAAATTTAGAAAGCCTCTTGAAACGTCATCCGTTAAGAAAATTATGGTTTTTGTATGATAAAATGAGTCACTTCAATTATGTTATAAAGTGAGAGAACATAAATCACCAAACTACACTAATTATACAATAAATCGGTCGAACTAGGTAGACTATGGTAACATTTATAAGCTTCTTCAAAATTGAAAGTAATCATCAGTGAGTTCAAACAATATTCTTGTTCTTAGCCTGTTTTCCAAAGTAGTTGTCAACCAAATGTAGACAATATGGGATTACATCAATCAAATGAACTAATCGATTTATAGAACAATAAAAAGTGCCACTCAGTCATTTCAATATTTAGTACTTTCAGTTTCACTTTCAAAACGATTACGTTCTCAGAACCGCTTTGCGCTTTTCGTTATTGGAAAAATATTATTTTAGTGAAATGGTGTGAATTGTTTGAAATCGACGTCAATATGTTAATATTATATTAGTTGTATATACTTCCCTAGGAAAAATCTGTGCAAAAACTGGCAAACAAGTGTTTTGACTTTTTAAATCGTCGTTACCATTTTGCTTCCATTCGCTAAACATAACGTAACTCATGCGAATATGAAGCTAAATGTAGCTTATTTTGTCAAATTACAATACTAGTTTAAATGGATATTATGATCATCTCAAAAGAAAATAACTTTTTCAATAACGAAAAATTAATTGTTCAATTCATGATTTATATTTTATTCCTATCGAGGTGATTCATAAATATTGTTTCTTTTTGGTAAAACAAAAATAACGAATAACGAGTCATAACACTTTTTAGACATGATTTGTTTATAAACCGGTAGTTTATATAATACTTCGAAGTACTAGAGTTCATAATCGAAGCATGTTTATAATTTTTGACACAATTCCTCGTTCGGGCCCTTCCCTTGTACCTAAACAGTTTGTATATTCGAACGTTAAGTGACTGGGATTGTCCTTGTAGTTACCGTTGTTAATTGAATATAGAATAAATAGTTCTCACATTGTATTTATGTGAGGTCTATACGATACAATTATACAATACAGAATACACGGAATTTGCTGTCCTTTAGATGTAAGTTGATATCTGTTTCAAAGGAAACCATTATTTGCACTAAGATTTCATTGTTAATTTCGGTCGTTTTGATTTAATTAATTAGAATTTTGTTTATATTTTGCGATTGATAGTAAATATGTTTGCGTAAACTATTTTCTTTGTATAACCTATATTTGCTCGTGGACTAGTTCTTGTTGAGAGTTATATTGTTATCATATAAAAAGGTTCACCTTCAATTTCTATGACAGAGGGTACCACAAAGCAGGTCAATCGTGTTACAACAACGCCTGTCACTTTCGTTAATTATTTAGGCACTTGCAAATATATCGTGTGACATGTATATTTATATCGCACACAGTAGTATGACATGTATCATGCAGTCTATGTCGTTTCAACAGTGATTCAACAGTGTTTGATAATAAATAAGTTTATTTATATATTTCATAATTTTAAGGACATACAGTAGTTACATTCATCCGCGTATTCCCTCTTTCATCCCCGCATTCTATGGCTTTAACTATAGCTAGGGACACTATATTCGTGTGTTTCCATTTTGAACAAGCGTTCAAAAGTAAACAAGACTTCTTCAACAAGATAAACAAAACAATGCTTGTTCAACTGTAGTAAGTGGCATTCTATGTTCGTTAATCATTTAGTTATATTATATTAATTAGGATTGAATTGAATGGAAGCGATGAGAAAGGCAAAAAACAAAATAACCTCAGGCTGTAAGATCACCAAGCCCTATTAAATTAAAAAATGCATCTTCATAAGCATTAAAATAATGGTAAATTTGTGAAAATAAATAAAAATAAATCACATTTATAATCTCAACATGTGAAACAGCAACATCATTCAAAGTTAACGTTTTCGATTTTAGGTAACATAGCAGAAGTAAAAACTAGTGATAAAATCCTCCATCAGCTAGTATGCACCACAAGTTGGTCCTGAAAATACCTTTCCATGCAAACCCAAGTATCTTACTTTCGTAGCCGCTTAGCCTTTTTCCATTTAGTACTTCCCACTGTTTAACACTATCTCGCGTTTAACGTATCAAAGAACGGGAACTATAAGATAAACACGTACTTCAATGATAAACTTTGATGAGTTTGCGACTTTTGTGTTAGGCTTTGGAAAGTAATCAAAGAGTAGAGCAGGAACTGTTTTTGGCTTCTTAAAATTTGAACTCATTGACATCGGCTTCCTTCTACGATTGCAGCCGTGACACCATCTGAAATCACTTTGTCTAGCTGTAATTGATTATACACTTTTTACAGTTTCTGTACGCATAATTTTAGCAACTGGGTGAGTCATTGTTTATTATTTCTATGATATTCATCATCATGGACCTAAAATACATGTGTTATATGCAGTATTTTTGAATAATTGAAAAATTAACAGTATATGACCTTATTTTCTAATTAATAACAACATAATAGATTTTTTGTGAGTAATTATGATAAATGTATTTTACCAAGAACGAGACGCATTATGTGGAAAATGGCTGCCTTAACATAAAAATGTGCTTAATGTTCATTTATGAATTGTTTTGCCTAACCTGCTTCTCTGCTCAATTAGTTTAAGTAAAATGTTATAAATAATGGATATTTGGTGAGAAATGTACAAACTTATCAATTAAAATTTAAATAATTAATGTTTTTAACCTTTTCGAAGCCGATTCGCTCTGAATAGTTTTTCAAGACATGGTTTCTTTGAAACGCATTCTATCGACATAACAACATGTGTTATATCATTTCTATCACACAATTAGGACGGGAGGTGCAAACATCAAGCACACTGGGACAACCTCATAACGGTTTACTCATAATTCTAATAAAAAAAAGAAATTAATGAATAAAAAGGTGAAATAATTAGGATTACCATCACAATAAGTGTATATCATCTGTGACTTTGTCTTCACGCGACGCGTTTAGCAATGTACTATGTCAGATGACTGAGTATGTACTTCTTGTTGCAATAGCTTGTCTGGGTCTAGATTACACATTCGTTTATCTGCAATCGTTTATGTCAAACATAATTTTCAGCAGCTAATAAAAAAAGATTCTTAAACCATAGCAATGTAAATACCATATTGATTATTATTTGTAATCTTGAACACGGAAATATAGAGCGAATTTAACTCAAAGTTCCTTATTATATACTTGGATAAGACAAGTGAACTTATATATGTTAAGCATATATGCACTTAAGCACTCTATTTCGGTATCTTGACAATTTTGCATTTCAATAATGTTGTGTACTGAAAACAATAATCTACTGTCATCTTTAACTGTGTTAGTTTATCATACGTACCATCGTTTATATATAACTCATTTGTTTAACATCAATTATTGATATTATGTTAAATATTGTAAATTCAATTTAGTATGTATCTTTAATTTTGACGGCGAAGCGATTTTGCTGCTCGAGCTTTAGGTTGGGTCAAAAATAAAATGGAAATTAAAGGGGAAATGTACAGAAAAAAAATAATAACCTCATGATATTTTTAAAGGCCTAATTAAGTCACCCGACACTCAATGAAAGAATTAGCGTCACCAGAAAGGCAGATAACAGTTTACATTATACACTCATATTAAAACATCATTATCAATGCTATTGATTGGGTGAACCGCAATGCAACGGTCAGTGAACACTGGAGTTGATTTCAAGCAAACAAAAAGTTGTGAAAATCAGATGGAATACTATATAGGAACATAAATATGAGGCATACAACTGATTAATATATATGAGGTAAAATGGTTACTTATAATAAAAACTTAAAGGTTACGCGGTGTATCTCATCTTAAACTTCTTCGAGCTGATTCTGCATATATGAGAGTAAACGAAAACTTACACTTTTTGAGGGAGAGATGGTGTAATGATAATTTCTTTATATCTTGTATAGCAGAACACTGTCTTTATTGCTTTTTGTAGCTTGTGTTTTTGCAATGCATCCTGCCGTAACCCTAACGCTATCATATAATGTGGTAAGGCGTGAGGAAATAATTCAGATTGTGAATTCCGAAGTTTGTTTTTCATTTGATCTGTATATGCCAATAAACAAGATCATAGCTGGCGTTAGCTACTTGGTTTATATTTCACATTACCTGGTATTTTAATTGATTGTCCGCCATGTTAGATGTATGGATTCCACCAAAGTTAACTTGAGGCCATCAATCGGAATTAGGAATAAGTGGGTCTACGCAAACAGAATATCCAAAGACATGTTCAGTTCACTGCTATGCAAGGTAAAGCTTACATGACTGATTTGGCTGCCGGACTATATTTGTTGGCAAGGGATCAGCCAAAAATAGCCAGTTTAATTCTTGCTTGCATTTCATGCTGCATATATTAATGTATACTTACAGTTGGTTTCGATTATGATGTTTATATAATATCTTCGGTGGGCAACTCAAGTGCAAATAGATTCTTTTGAAACAAGGCATTTTCGTATGATCGTCTGCAAATATATCTCTTTGAAACAAAGACGCCTTAATACCACTATTTGACGGTAATTTCGATCACAAACGAAACACAGCAGGGGCGTAACTGTTTTGGAACATGCATCTTTTATATTTCAAAACTTCAAGCCAAGTGTGAAGTAGTAGCGCACGTAATTTTCATTAACAGAATTATTCGGTAACTTGAATCATTGATGTAACGTTTACATGTTCTATAAATACGTTCATCTGACAACGGTTGTCTTGAAATAACTTTGCATTAAAAGAATTCGCCTGTTTGAAGTATTTTGAATACCATGTGGAGGATTTCATTCAGCGATAAAACCATGTTACTTGATTCTTTCAAATGTTGTCCATTTAAGATAAAAAAATGTGAAGCCTTGAAGACATATCGAACTACGGTGGATGCTTTATCATCTATCAACAGTTTGTCATTCATGTTCTTGTCATTCTTGATATGACAAAGCGATTCTTGAATATAGAATTAGACTTAAAATGGTGCTGTGTACTATCTGCAATTGCTATAAAAATATATGGTATATATTACATTGCGATTTCTTCAGTTGTTACACGTTCTAGATACAGTTGTTTTATTTTGAATTTCTTTGTTGTACCTTCAAAGGCTGCACTAATAAAGACAGAGATGAACAGATCTTATCATTTTGATGTGTATTTGTTTATGTTAAATATTTGAAACTGTTAAATTTTAAAAGTTAAATAGTACACATATAATCATTATAAAGAACTTTAGCCACTGACCTGTCAAACGTATTGACTGTTTAAACAGTCTGTAGGTAACAAATTTATTGAAGTTAAGGGAGTATGAATACTGTAATACATCAGAAGTGGTATACTCTTTGAAAGATGAGATGGTCTCGAACAAGATTATGCCATTTAAGTACAATTACGTCTTTGAACATCAGCCATCAGATTTTTTTAATTTCAATAATCTACTACAGTACGAAAGATACAAATAACATTGAAGAACACAAGTAATAAATTAAACCGATCGAACTTGGTAGTTTGTGGTTAAATATTCAGAATTAAATGTAGCCATAAGAAAGTAGAGCGGTATAATATTGATTAGTTGAACGATGCGACTTAGTCGTTTTTAATATTTTCTAGTACGTTCAGGTTAGATTCTTTAAGTGAAGGATATTGTATTCCCTTTCAGGAAAAGTGTCTTCTATCTATAATGACAATACTCTCATAAATAGTAGATTCGCCTTATGAGTCTAGATTTAGAAAACCTATTCTCACTATGCAGCAAGAATCAGAGTGGTTGGTTAAACATTTATTTGGAGACATAACCACACCCAGGGTTTCTATGCTGGGGTAACATGCAGACTGCGGCAGTTTCTAAGTTGTTCATTAATTGCTCATTATTTTGTGGTATGATTATAAAAAATAAAAATAATAAATATGGTTTGCATAAACCGTGTTGCCTATCCAATGAATGTAATCGTGAGCGGTGAATTCTTTCAAATATTTTGATACTTTTCGTGGAAATATATTTTAACGGAACTATTTTTATCCGTTTGTGTTTAATGCATTAATGAAACATTGTTATAAATGAAAATGTTAAGCTCTGTCGTTTTAATGCAGGGTATGTTATAAACATTTACTTATTTGCAGTTTAGAATGTTCGGCCATTTACCTACAGGTCTGTTATCTGAATTTAATCAATCAATAAATGATGTCAAAAGACTATAAAGACTTATATAAGTGGATGCCAATATATGATATTGCGGCACAAGCCAAAATACAATGACATTTCTGCACGATGTTTACTTAGCGTTGTCCTTTTCTTGGTACAACACTATAACTACCAAATACTCTCGACGCGCTTTTAACTTTTCATCCCTTAGAAAGTGGGTGCAGTTACAACTACTCAAATAACATTTTTATAATAGTTGCAAGTGGACACTTTGCTTTCACCTCTTAATCGCACGAGACTATAAATGTATTTTCTTCATGTAATCGATCACGTTTCTAGAATTTAGAATTTATTTTCCTTGGATTCAAACTGTGTAATCTTTTTAATGTTAAGCAATACGGTGTCAGTCACATTCAAGTCTATCGCATGCACATAACACAAACCCTGTCAACATTTATCAAAAGAAAGCTTTAAAATTATATATATTTTGTTATATAACTGTTTATTGTTTAAAGTTTTTTCCGGAACAGATCGTAATATTTTTCACCGAGTGAGCACCAAAACCTAAATGTAACGAGTTATATAGCCACAAGTGAACGATTTTCTTTCGGTGTGAAATATATTGCGATTCTACACAAAAACAAACATTTTCTACTTTTTTATCCGCTTGAAATTATTAGAATGACATTCCAGTTAAATGATGCCACCAAACTACGCCGCCATTTTTTGAATGAAAATTTGAACGCGTAAGCAAAACAATTGCGGATAATCATTGAACTAAAACATTTTTATTTTAAGAGTTTGTTTCATGATACATGGGTATCTAGTCACCCCTCACTGTTAGAGACCTTTCTGATTCGCTTAAAGATATGACGTTTTCCAAGAACAATGTGAAGATAAATATAGATTGTTGACAAATTTTAAAACGTGGGTTTCAAATCGAGTTGAGTGACTGTTTCGTGGAAGCGAGATTTATTGGTATGTCTTGCCTCATACCATCAAATCACAAAATATCAGAATACAGAGATACACTTATAACCGGAATATTAAAATAAATGTGTTTTTCCCTAGGCTACTTGAAATTAATACGGATCTCATTTCCAGGATGCTTTGTCGTCTCGCCAATTGTGACAATGCCGCTTTGAAATCCTCACAATTATGTTGTTGTTGTTTTGTATTTTTACAGAATGCAGATTTGTATCCGAGTACAAAACAGGATTATTCGTCAAAGCATTCTATGATCAATAATAAGTCGCAACGTCACATTTACAACGATATAAAACAAAGTTTGGTATTTGCGAAGACACAATGTTGACGCATTTCGCTCATTTGCATTCTTTTGATTAATTGTTCAAAGCATATTTCGAGCTTCTCCTGTCAATAAACCAGTTAATTTTATGATCCTCATCAATTATACATTTAACAGGAATAAATCATACGATTAACTTGGCAAACTATTCAATATGGTATTCATGAAGCAATTGTTTTAGTGAATTCATTCTCTTTTTAAAAAATACTTTGGTATGACAAGGTATTTTTTATTGTTTATTTTAGTCTTTTCCCCATCGAATTTCGATACATTTTGTCGAGGTATAAATGTGATTACAGGCCCCTTACCTGTTGCCTTACATTTATTGACTTTTAAAAGTCGACAAAATTAGATCCGTTTGTTATAAAAGAAGAAGAAAATACATTACAAAGGTTTTCTAAACCGGTTTATTAGTTTTTAAGTCTTCGAAAAGATTATAAACCTGATATATAGTAATCCTGTAGTTAGTGCCATGAACAATACACAAGTTAATGCGGTGCCAGTATATTTAATTAAGATAATTTAAAAATATAAAGAAATGAATCCTATATTAACACTTTACTTAATGCGCGTTGTCTCATGACGTCTTTACACCGCGTTAACTCCAATACCAAATATCTATTAAAATAAAGGTTGCACGATGTTTTGTGTTTTATATTAAATGAATGCAGTCCATAACTATGTCATAATTACAATGACAGACAATGTCACACAATGACAGACAATGTGACGTTTTCAAATGTTCTTACGACGCATATGGTGTATTCGAATAAGACAAAGAACATTGCACAATAATATTAGAAGTTTCACAGTTTTGAGAAGTATATACAATATACTATTGTTTTTGTTTTTGTTTTACGCGATATACCTAGTATAGGTCCATTTTTTTTTCTAATTCTTAAACTTTTATTTTTCCAGAAATATGATACCAAGAGATGGACAGGATTATTTTTACTTTTCCGGAATATAAAATACTCTCTTGAGGTTATATTCATTCCATATGTCAATAAACAAATATATTTTAGACTAGTGTAAGTTTTATGCGCGTTCACTTTCATTTGAATCAATTTAAGAAGAAAAAACATTCCAATGAATCGGGTATTGAAGAGGTGTAATAATATGAAGTGTCTGTTCCGTGAAATATTACTAAGAGCATTGCATAACAACATTAGAAGTCTTCACAGTCTTGCTAAGTAAATACATAGAGGATATTTGGTTATTTCAGTGTAAGATCGTATTTTATTTTACGAGTGTCATAGAAAAACATATTTTCACGAGTGGCGAAGCCACGAGTGAAAATGTAGTTTTTTTATGATCACGATTGCAAAGCTTTATGAACAGTAAACAATGAAGTTTTATTAGTGCATATATTTTCCAAAAAATAATGAAAACACTTTTTATTTTAAGATGGGCATGAATACATAGCCAAATTACTACGCCGCTATTAAAAGAATGAAAATTTGGAAGGTCAAATGTGTTAGCAATACAAATGTGGATACTCATTGGCTTTTAACTATTCTTCTTAGTTTAAGCCTGCATGTACGCGTGTTTTTATAGTAAGTTAATATTCAGTCATCTCACTGTCAGAGACCAGTCTGTTTCGCTTTAAAATGTTCGTTTTCCAGATAAAGAGTAAATGCCACGCTAGTTTGTTGACACATTTTGAGTTGTGGGTGGGGTAAAAATACCGGATCTATCTGTATATTGTTGTGTGAATTCTCCAGGAAGCTCATTTTACGTACTACAACGGCAAACAGTTCAAAATACATTTGAACGATGATATACAATTTTATTTATGTTCGAACTGTTGTTTTTGTCTGTAATTTGTTTGGTATGAAAGCAAATGTTCGAACATTCAGTTTCAAAGATCAGTAAAATGTTTAATAAACGGGATAACCGGTAATAAACGGTAAGTTGTTAATTTCCAATTATATATTTATTTAAATTTATAAAACATTTCTTTATTTTTTTAACATTTTTTGACATAATTTGCTGAAGTCCAGTGTTCTGTTTTGATCAAGGCAAGTACATGTAACAACAAAGGAATTTAAAAGTAGTTCTGAAAGTAGATATTTTCACTCCTTATTTTGCAGTGAAAATATCAAATTGATATTTTCACTGTTGTTATTTCACTGTTAAAAACCCTTATTTCATCGTAAAGCATGAAAGAAAATTAACTATAGTTTCTGTTTTTGTTTAATATGACATACCTAGTACAGGTTTGTATATTTGGTCCAATTCTTTAACATTTGTTTTCCTCGAAATATTCTATTAAGAGATGGAAATGATGAATTTCACTTGTGCCGGTATATAAAATTCTTTTTAGTTGTAGACTGTACTTTACTGTCATATTTCAGATTATCTTTGATTTATAGCAATAAAAAATATAATAAAGACTAGTGTTTTAAAGTTTTAATCTGTGTGCACTTTCATTTTAATCTATTCAAGAGGAGCATTCAAAGCAGCCGAATACTGAAGAGATGTTATACGATGCATGTTGCTAAGTGTGTGTTACGTGGAGTACGAGGCTCATGGGTATGTGTGGGTCAATATCCTCGATTGATCGATACAGGAATAAAAGTACACACGTGTTGTTAATGGCATAAAGAAAAGTGGTTTAAACAAACTATTTGTGGGAAATTGGAACTGGAATATGCTTCTGATATCATCTCGAAAAGATGATGCCATTAAATTTAGATAGCTTTTTTAAGCGTCATCCGTTGAGAAACCTTTGGTTTTTGCATGATAATAATTATGAGTCATTTTAAGTGGGAGATTATTATTAAACAACACTAAATATTAAATAAATCTGTCAAATTGATTGAAATTAAAGAAACAATAAGTGCGTTCGATCACTATAATTGTTTTTAACGTGTATATCCATGTTTATTATGTGGACAATTCGGGACTATATCGATTAGATGAACAATGAAAAGTGCGAGTTAGTCATTTTAATGTTTTGTATTTTCAGTTTCTCTTTTCAAATGATTGAGGTCTAAGAACAGAACTGGGCAACTGTCAGTGAGCCGAAAACGACCGTTAATATCGAATTTCCTCATAACCCATTTTAATATGCTATGACTTCCCGTTAAAAAAGAGTTCGTTGCTATTTTGTTAACATAATGCTTTTTTGTTTTACAAACAAATTCGAGTTTAGATTATATCAAGTGAGTACTTAACACTGATAAACAGCTTTTATAAATTGTTAAAATTTAGGATCGCATATTAAATGAAACGACAATCTAAAAATCTATTTGAAAAGACAAACCTGAATATAAAACTCAGACTTATGATGCAAGTTACGGGCCCTGATGGTAACGACGTTTAAATGGACAGCAAGCTTAATTAAAAAAAATAACAGTAAAATTAATACAATGGATATTTTTACTAATTGAAACAGTGACTATATACATTGTATGTGTTATTGCAGATTTCTTTCAAACACGAGGCGAAGGATCGTTTTAAACACCAGAAAGTTGTAAACGGATAATCTGTCAGAGCAATTCACGTAGAGATTGTTCTAGTTCTAGATTAACGCTACACTTGATGAGCTCTATACACGGAAACAACCACTTTACATTGAGTCCTCTAATGTAGAGTGATAAAAGTAAAATAAAATAATAGTTTACCAATAACAATGCTTAAAACACTTGATTATCAAATAATATCAACGTAATGGGTAATAAAATTATATTATATACAGTTATTGCCCATGCAGGGATGGGATCTACTAATTAATCAAAATAATCGTATATTTACTTGAATCAGGCTTTATATATAGAATGAAAATACCTGTTATCGAAGCAAGTCTTCTGCTTTTTGAGCGAATTGTTTAAGACATACATACAACCTGTGGAGACGTGCAGACTGCGCGAATTCTTGATTTTTTCATAAATTGCCTGGCATTTTAGGGCGTGGTTTTAAAATCAATAAATACTAGTAATATGATTTACGTTATTTAATCGTTCTTGCCTATTCGATGGAAATTGATTTCGAAATGCGATTTGGAATTTCGAGGACTTTGAAATCAATGAACCATATTTTAACGGAACTTTTTTTGACAGTTTGCTTTCAGTACCTTATTAAACAGAGTTAATATTCCAACGAAGAAATGGAAACACTTCGCCTTGTTTTTGTTTCATTGTACATAGTTTTCGAATTTGGGTAAGTTATAAACATTTGCTCATTTGTTAGTTAGACGTTTTGGCAATTGTTTAAAAATCTGAATTTGAACTCAAAACTGCAAATATTTGTATTGATGGTTGTAAAACTTCGTTTAACTAATTATGTAACCATAAAGCACAAGTTTTTCTTATGTACCATTTTTGAAAGCTTTTTTTTAGTTTTTGTTCATTAATTCTCATATCAGAACATATCAGAACAATTTTGAGAATGTCGTGTATTACGTAGCGTGCAAATAATTTACAATGATATTAATCTTTACGCACGCAACTTATAAAACCTTGTCTTTGATGATATGGTACACAAGAGTTTCTTCACCATTAACCTTGCGCTTAATAGTTGTGTATACTTTTGAACAAAAACAAAGGAAATGTGGTTGCAAGTAACTATTTCTTCAATAGCACGTTGAAAGCCGTTCTGGAAAGCACTGATTGTGTTGAATCTGCCATTGCTTTCAAAGAACTTCTGTTAATCGAACTATTTTTGTCTTGATTTTTTTGTCGTGTATTGAATCACGTTCCTAGAATATAAATCGATTTCATTAAGGTTCCAAGTATGTAAAGTATTTGATGCGAAGCAATATCTTCTAAGAGAATAATATTGCATGATTACAGTTTTTGTCAAAGTCAAGCCGTTGCACCGAGCATCAACCGTTTCAAGGTGATTACAAAACTCGGTTACAAAAAGTAAAGTATTTGATGCAAAGCAATATCTTCTAAGAGAATAAAATTGCATGATTACAGTATTTGTCAAAGTCAAGCCGTTGCACTGAGCATCAACCGTTTCAAGGTGATTACAAAACTCGGTTACAAAAAGGTAGAATTTGCATTCTAAATATAGACTATAATTGTTCATTTCAGTGTAGGATCATAATATATTTCACCGGGTAAGCACCAAAAGTTATAGATCTCGAGTGGCGTAGCGAATACTGTATTTTGGTGTTCACTACGTGTAATAAAAATGACATAAAGTCATAATGTCAAAGCGAGGAGGTTTGTTTTGAAAGTGAGAGTGTCCTCAAATTACCAACAGTGAAACATATCATATTGACAAAACACTGTTTTAAACAGTGAACAATTTTATTTCACTAATAATTCTCTATAAATCACAGGAATGCTTGTAATAAATACATCTCAAGTACGTTCTACATTTTTACATAATCCACATGTTATTCAAATCATGCACTGCGATTGACAGGAAACAAATGGTACTGTTCATCACATTTAGAATCGTTATCGTCTTCTAAACCTTAACGTAACTATTCTTAATATGTACCTGGTCGTTAACATGAATTACATTTACTTCATACGTACGTTAATGTCTTCTAGATGGCGCTGGATCTGATCAGGCTTATGTGCTCTTTTCTGTTTTTTATTAATGTTTGGACAAGTGTTGGTACTCGTAAACCGTAGCGGGTGAAGACAAGTATTTATAAAATAATTTTACAATATAACGACGTAATTTATTGCTCAATTGACATTTCCGAGCGATGTTATTTGTTAAGTATGACAAACCAGTTCTTTGTCATTGATATTAATTGTTCGAGTACAATCTCTGCGATTAAACCGGGTTTATGTTTAATTTGTTTACTTCTGAGCTTTTTTCTGTAGCTTTTCGCATAAATATTACTGTAATAAGTAGGCGCAGAACACGACCAGACCCCAACATCGCAAAAGTACTCAAGTTCCACCTCTATCAATCAACAGTGGTAAAATTAGTTGAGTTGGAAATTTAGATTTGACTTAAGTATTTCTTGATAGTCGGGCTGAAATCTGAATGGGTTCCTATAGTATATTGTACCATTGTATTAATGTCACTGATAACAAGTGTTTCTTTGCAGGCACTAACTAACAGTTGCACCATATTGGATAGCTTTCTTATACGTGCTTTATCTCAAATCGGAACGGGACCTAGTAGCATCGTGTAATAGTAGCGTGCGGATAAAACAGGACGCTATTTCGTTATCTGCATGCTACTTACTCACAGCTACGCTTGACATGTAGACATAAAACAGTTAATACATGTAAATGACACCGGGTTAAAAGCCGATATGTGTCTTATATATAGGCCAATGTTGAATAATAATGCATTTTAGTTGGAGGCTGACTTTTCTGTCGAATGTAAATCACTGCTTGTAATGAGATAAAAGATACCTCAATATATATGACATATCAAGTCAATTTTACAATGTATTACACATTGAAACATAACATTACTACTTTTAGTGCCTGTTTACATTTAAAAAAACATTTTCGTGGCAATTATCTTCTTTCCTTGTTTCGGAATTGTTGTGAATTGTTGTGAAAACTAAACCAATAAGCTGTCATAATAGTGATTGTTAACACAACCTCTTAGAATAATCTTAGCAAAAGTATTTTGACTTTGTCAGTCGATTTACCCGTTTTACTTCATACCCTTGACAAACTTATCTTGTGGAAATACCAAGCTTTAATAGGCTTTTTATGTCAAAGTACAATGTGAGTTTAGATGGATTTCTTTCCAACATGTCAGGGACGTTTTAACGCAAAATATTCCTTCAAGATTGCCAAGGCCATTGGCTGTTAGATTCGACATTTTAAAGTTAGACAAAAGGACAATGTATATAAATTAATTCCAGTTTGTACTTTTTCTAAATAATTTCACCTGAAATCGGCCTTGATATCACCGATTTTGACTCTTTCAAGGCAAGAAAGCATGTTTATAATATCCGTTTTCGTCATACTTTTAAATTATTTGTATGTTTACTACACATTAAACGCTTTCAAATCATACTTAAGGATATGAGATCACCAGGCATCTAGTATTCACATCATTATTCATTGGAAACATCACTTTCTTCATTCATCTATCAGTCCTGTTCTTTTTCGATAAAAACAGATGTTCAGATAAAGTGTCAAAACTTAGTTTGTTTATAAACTGGCGCTTTGGATATTTGTATCAAGTTCATCACTCCAAAATCAAGATATGTTTGTATGTTTTACCGAGTTATGGTTAACACCAGCTCATTTATCTGTGATATTTTTTTTTCAAACATTGAACTATGTAATGGGAGGTATTGTTATAACTATGTTTAAGTTTATGTAATACGATCAAATAAGAAGGAAGACGATTCCAATAAAGCAATAAAGAAATATATAATAAATTGAGTGTCTTGCTTTTGAAATTTGCTGAACTTGTGAACAACGTTTATTTGCTGTTAATTGTGGTTCATTTTTTACCAAAACAATACCTCCATCTAGGTGATTTGAACATAAATCTCTAAATGCAGAGTCAACTGAATACTGGACCTGCAAGTGTTTTAATCGCACCATGAATCGTCAACTATGTATTGAAACTGCAAACGCTTTTAAACAACAATATGAAACAATCACTCAATACCAACACGTTTTAATCGCAAAAGGCAGAATTATCTCACCATAAGTTTACTTAACGTTTGTTGATCGATAATGAACGCTGTAAAGGTACTGAAATGCAGGAAAATGTTTTCTATACTCTTCCCATTCAGGTCTATGATTTCCGATAATTGTTCAGCACCTGCAAACATACCTCTTAAAGAAAAATAATTTTTACATGCCGCATACATCAATGTATGACATGTGTTATGTTATCCCTGTCGTTTAAACAGTGTTTGCATTAGGCAGTAACGTTAAAAAGTTAACAAGGCGTTTGCAAACCACGAGAACTGTTTATCGACAACACATATTATTTAACAAATGAAAACACAAGCTCGCTGTAACTGTCGTAGGTGGCATTCTATTTTTGTTTCAACAATAATTTAGTCATATTTTATTTTCGATATTCACTCAAAGGAATGCAATTCAAACTGAATTGTTGACAGTTATGTGGTTGATGAATAAGGTTCTTTTAGTTGATTGTCTGTTAGTAATAACCAAAACAACCACAAACTGTTCTTTATACAAATGTTTACAATATAACTAAAATATCGATTTTTCAAACTATCTTGTCATCATTTATAATAATCAGATTTGAAACCAATACATGTAGCACAACAAGATCCTGTGAAGTTCACGTATAAGATAGATGAATGATAGCATACTAGAAGTCAAAACTAGTGATAAACCTGTTCCATCAGCTAGTTAGCGTTACAAGTTGTTCCTGAAAATACCTGTCCATGCAATACGCAGTAACTTACTCTCATATCTTCTTAGCCTTGTTCCACATAGGACATGAAATAGCTTAATACTACCTCGGGCTAAGCGTATCAAAGATCCTATGGAATAAGATATAAACACATCTTTTTGAACGATAAACATTGATGCGTTTGCGAAAATTGTTCTTGGCGTTGTAAATGAAGGAAGCAAACTGGAGTGAGAATTGTATTAGTCTACTTTAAAGTGACAAGTTCATTTCAGTTTAACTTTTCAGTCACAGACATAGGCTTCCTTATACGATTGCATGACCTGCAATCGCTTCCTGTCGGTGTAATGGATAATTCAATTTGTACAGTTTCTGTGCTGTTTGTTTTAGCAATTGGGTGAGTCAGCGTTATTTTTGTATGTAAAACATGTAATAATATCGGTAGTTTTGTCAACATACTCCAATATGCACTTGGTGTATGCATTATAATTGCTTATTACATAATATACGAACTATGATTATGTTCTCATTATTAACCTCTCATTTTTTATGTAAGCACTAATTATGAGATTGTGCATGGATGACCATGGCATTCGGTTAATGATTGCATTTTTGTGCAAATAATTGAGTAAGGTTCCTAGTGCAGAATTGTATAATGATCGACAAATTTCTCAGCTAAGCATGTAGCACGAACAACTCTCATTTCAAAAGCAAAATAGTGTTGTGTGTTGTGTTCTTACTTACGCATTAATCAACGCTGGTTGAATAGTTTTTCAGTATTGAATGTTAACAATCTTATCCTGCTTAAACAAATGCTCATAACGCTTTGCATAACGGTACAACAGAAGTAAATATTTAAAGTGAAATGGTTCAAATCAAGGATATTTGATTCAAAATGTACAAACTGTATCAATTACCATTAACATGATTAATGTGTCTAGCTTTTGTCGAGAATCTTTCGACCTTAATAGCTTTACAAGAAGTACTTTCTTTGAAACAGCTGCTATCGACATGTATTAATATCATTTTTGGCACACATTGAAGAAGGAATTGGTAACTTATCGAACACTTAGGGATCTAAGCTCAAAATTTATTACCCATATATAACGTTAGTAGTTGATTTATAAACAAACATAATTAATCAGGATTTCGATCAGGGTATTTTGTCTGTGACTTTGTTTTAACGTGATACGATAAATGTTTTGTATCCAATCAATTATAACATATGTTGAGTCGAAACAGTTCTCCTGGTAGACTAAGTATCGCAAACGTGTTTGTCCAAAAGTATATGTAAACGGAATCGAGGAGCGAAATAAAACAAATAGCGAACTTAGAATAATGGTAATTTAATAAGAACATAAAAGATGCACTCTAACTACCAAATAAGATTTACCACAATTAATAATATTGTTTTAATATTCCAAAAAGATGGTTACATGACAAAATCAATTATTCTTAAGAAGGATACCGACTTTAATTTGAAAGAAATGAGCATAAAACACGGTATTTCTACCTAAGTAGACCCCAAAAAACATTTTGGCATTCCCCAATCATTTAATATTTTTGCGCTGTCTGCTATTATATACACGGTTCCAATCTTCCATTTTTAGTAAGTAGTTCAAAGTAATTAAAGGCTTATTTAAGGTCATAATTAATGTTTGTTATACATTTGTATGTATTGATTTTGAAAAAGAGTGTCACTTTAAGAAAAATATTCAAGTCCAATAAGGCAATGGTTACCACAAGGGTTAATCATGCTATCTATTTATAACAATACCTCTGGGGAGAGGCGCAAAATTGTTGAAATAAGAGTATGGTTTGTGCACGTAAACTGGTTTAATCCCCCAGTAAATTTACATTTTACTAAATATCCTTGATAAACATACCTAGTTTATTTATATAGTATTTATCCACTGTGTTGTTTGTAGAGTTTTGTGCTGTTTATCCATGTTTCTTATTTTTGTTTTTTGTTTTTGTGTTCTATGTCTTTGGCGTTGACCTTGTGCCATTAAACGGGTTTTATGTTTAAACTTTTGGCTATTGAGCTTGTTTTTGTAGTTTTTTACATAAGTTTTAATGCATAACGGACACTTTAATAACGAGATACACATAGCGATACGAAATATCAAAGACAGACAATATATGCTCCAACATATTGTATTTACAACTGTTATGTATGTTCTCAGGTTAGTGTCTACAAGGGTGCTTGTTGAATAATCGGATAAGATAGAATAGTTCAGTATCTCTTTATATAAAAAGAAGTTTTGTGTTATCGAATACCAGTGTCCATGCAGTGTAGCTTGTTTTCGCACATGCCTTGTAGTATAATTTCTTAGTAAATTGGAAGAAAAGGATGTCCCAATCATTCTCAGAACTCTAGATTGACTCTCATAAACCTAACTATGACCAAATCACAGAGCAGTAATTGTGTTAAGACATAGAATCAGAACTCACCAAGTATATTTATATAAACCGTTGGTAAGCAGTATGATATTGTTATCAGATGAACTCATTTCTCGCACGCCAATGGTTTCTTTTGAAACAATGAGTTTTAGCTTCTTTAAGTATAAATTATTTAAGCAAAACCCCTTAATTTTACTAATCGAATGCAATTGCGATAATACACGAAATTGTATTTGTCCTGAAGGCTTTGATATCATGTGAAACATCACAAATGAGTTTCCTTTAACACAAATCTCTTTTAAATGAAGTCATTGTTTTAACGTATAAACGGCACTTTAGTCTTTCTGAATTCGTCTATGTTAGATAAATGTATTCGCCTTGTAAACATATCCGACACTCCGATACATAATTGATTATCTACTAAGGTGTGAGGGTGCCGTAGTATATTTCTGTGGCTTTTTAACGTGATATAATATTATTTTTGAAAGTAATGTCCCACAGTTAAATGTGTTAACCTCTTAAATACAGTGTTTTTTGTACGTAGTAAATATACGTCCTATATGCTGAAGAAGCGTAATTCGTTTCCATTAGTTGTCTTGAATACAAAATTTTCTAGTGTTTACAATAGGTCTTGAATCAACGATGAGCCTATTGCCTTTCCAGCAGTTGTCATAATACATTTATACATAATGCATACAAATCAAGCGTTTTCATAATTTGTCACTTTACTTTCTACCTGCAATAACCCTATAGCCTAGTTACAGTTGTCATAATAACTTCTAGATTAGCCATAACCCAATAACCCTTCTATACATATATTTATCGGAAGTATAACCTTTTAGAAATAATGAATAATTGAATAAATCGTAAACAAAGCCTGCTGGAATTTGCAATATTAATTGGAGTTGTTGAAAATAGATATGTTTTTTATGCTCCATTAGTTACACTTGTAATTTACTAGCAAATTCAAAATTGTTGTACTATAATACGTGATACTAAGATAGTAGTAAATCAATTTTCAGTTCATGAAAATATGTGTCGAAAGTCTATGAAACACATTTCCAACAACCAGCAATGAAATACTCGAAGTTATTTCTTTATAAAAAACACATTATCATGTTGCCATGTTCAACTTAATTTAGACCTGTTTAATAAATGTTTGAAGAGAATCATAAATTACAATGGGACACGGACAGTTTATTGACAGGAAGAGATTAACATTAAATTTTGACCATTATTCTCCCACCTTAGATAAGTAGATCCAATAATTTAACCATGCTAGAACTTCTTATCTTGCTCACGGACGAAGATAAAATGCCCGTATGGAACTCCTATTTAATGTACACTGCATTGTAATTAACTCCCTTGTTGAAGACTGTCGTTTGTAGCATTATGGAAACCTTGTCTTGTGGCAATATTTAGGACACTTATTAATTATTTCTCGCTTCAAATGTTACCATAAAAATGTTTTTACGCACCTTTCAAGAAATAACACTTCACTCCCCTTAGAACTATTTAAAGACCGATTTGACTTTTAACATAATCTGAATCACTGCGCGCATATCCATGACAACCACGCATATCCATACGCAATAATTTCTACTAAGCACAAAAGAGTTCCAGCAAAAAAATACATTTTTACTTAATTTTGAATAACTGAGGTGGGAGAAAAAGCATCTACCATAGCCGCTCGTGTAAGATAGGTTCATCCTGACCCTCGCGCAGGGTGAAACCTCGTTTCCGAAAAATACCCTACGCTCGGGTCGGGATGAACCTATCTTACACTCTCGGCCATAGAAGATACTTATATTCTGCTTCTATATCTACATGCATTTATAGGGTAATTGCACTCAGGTGACGATTTTATGTCAATATAAAGTTATTGTCTATTTGATACGTATCTCAATTTACATTTTGTCTATCTACCACAAGTAATCTAAAGCACATTACAATACCTTCTATTCAAAATTTTGCAAAGTAAAATAGTGCCATTGTCTGTTTTATGGTCTCTCCATTTCAGCACTATTTAGCATCTAACGAACTGTGTTATTGTAACGTAAAAATGCGGAAATGAAGAATTAGTGCTTTTGTTGTAAAATGTGGAATAAAAACAGATTCCTTCCGTCAATAAAAATATGCAATAAAATGAACATTTCTCCATGTCTTTCGTTTTGGAATAAACATTCCATAAACATAAGCCGTTGATATTTATACAGTCCTCCATAATTCTGTCAAAATTAAAATAACATAGTAATTTATGTGATTTTTTTCTTCCACGCATTCTATAGGCTTATTATTTAAGATTGAAAGCAATTACATTAAGCAGACGAATGTCTTTACATTTCATATTCTAAATGCAATGTATGTTTTTTTGGTTCTGTTAAATCTCCTTTACCTATAGTTTTTTGCTTTTTTATGGTTGTGTGTCAGTAGATATGATAATTATATGTCGAAATAAAATTGCTTTTACTTCAATAATTTAATGTGCAATTTTAGGTCCATTTGTTTTGTTTTTTATTTCGATGCTTTCAGTTTCATTGTTTACCAATTAACTTATACCCTACTTATATTAATGTTTTTACTGCGCGTCATCTGTCCATTAAATTGCATCAATAGAAAATAGGAATCATAATAAACAACTTTTAAAGGGTGCTTACAGCGTGTATTTTGTAAAGTGACTGTTCTTTACAAAATGATATTTATGGGTATGTCAGTCGTATTTATATTTTGATATTTTAGTTTCACTACGGCTATTGATATTTCTGAACCGCTGGGTACAATTGTCAGTTTAATCGTGTCACGATTCTGTTTACAACTTTCGACTGTTATTCGTAAACTGTTAAGATATGTATGACCTGTCCATTATAAAGGCACCATGCTACTTTTGTGTATTATTTTAAATCTATTTTAAGAACCAAATAGGGATTAATATCAAGTGCGTACGTATCACTCATAGTTGTTTTTATTGAATACATTGAATATGTACAATTATATTTATAAAAGGATTATAGCTTGCGGGCCAAAGCTCATATTATAGAGTAATTAAAAATAAAAACATAAAAAATACGTTTTACAATAGCTTGAAAGTGGCATATATGAGTGATAAACATTGAACTACTTACTAAATAATACATTTATGGGAAATATTGATAACTGATAACAAGATTGCAATCGTGTATTTGATAGTTGAAAACGCACAAATACAAAATGACTGGCGTGTCTTTAAAGATTTACAGTGATCAACTATTGTCCCATAAGGCAGAAAGTCGAGTTATCGGCACCTCTTTTTCAAATTAAACACGGTAACCTTATAAAACACATTGTTTTAGATATTTATTCATCTTTTTTCTGGAAATTAAACAATACTATCAATTGCGACACATCATTATTTGGGAGTAAGAGTGCATCTTAAATGAAATTAAAGAAATGTATGCCACTTGCCGACCTAGAAATTCTTGCATATCAAAGGAATTCAACGTTTTATTTATATCTGGGCAAGGCAGAGAAAGATTTTTCGTTTAATGCTTCGTTAATTCAAGACATTGTGTGTAAACAAGATTATACAATCATGTCTCAAAACAACTCTGTCGTTTATTGCTCTACTGACATAACTGGGCAATGTTATGTTTATTTTGTGTCAAACCAATTCCTTAACATTGAGGATAATTGCGCTCTAATTCCCAAATCATCGAGTACAATTATAGCAGAAACACATCATCAGTAAAGTACTTGCTGTACAAGAACAACAACTTCTCTAAGGTGCAAAACTAGCCCGGATGTCTGATCTAGTTCATAAAGTATTTTTGCCATTTCACAAATGTAACAAAATAAAGTGTTATTGCAGACACTAACTAGTAGTTGTACAATAGTTTTTTCATCGCTGCATTTTCATATCAAATCGGTAACCAGTTGTATCGTAATATATGTACCATCCTGATAGATTTAAACGATTATTAACGCTATTTTATTTTTCGCACACCACTTACTGCACGGCATTTACTACAGCCAACCCTCGTTATTGCAAGTACACATAAGTCGCACGTTCGCGCTTGTTACAAAATATCATTCTAAATCTAGCTGATGAAGTCAAATACTCAGAAAGTCGTGTACATTTACTAGACGTCATATTCTCCTGCCAATTGTCACGAAACTGAGATAAACACTGATATACACATGTCCTATGTTGACAGAAATAATAGATATCCATGCAAAACGCCGAAAGAAATGCGTGTCTGTGTTGAGACCTAAGTTTCGGATTAAAGGAAGGCCCAGGTTACTAAAAAAATAAACATTTTTAAAACTTAGGGGCAACATGTAAGCTCACCTTTAAAAATTGTGATTTTGATCTTTGTCCGATTAAAACTAGGTCATTAGTTCAAACTTTTGTAAAACCTTCTACATAATAAGGACACATTGCCAGAGACGTATATGCACGGGTTCTAAGTCAAGTTTAAATACTTTCGGTCAAAACGTATTGTAAACATTCAAAATCTTTTTTTTTTTCAATTCTACATAGAGACTTTTTTGCATCTAATGTTAATCTCTGCTTGTCAAGTAATGAATTCCTAACTACCTCCACCGTTTGGTCTGATCGGGTCATTCAAACAATATTAAAGTCGGTAAAACATAAGAAATAATTGTATAAAACTACCTTATGTGCCGAAATCCTGCCAATTACCTTAAATCGATTTGTAGGACTTGGTGTGAAACGTAAGCCAAGGAGCAATAATAATATAGATTGTGAATACTACCACTTTAAGTAACCTAAGCGAAACTTCAAAAACAAAAAATATCGAATGTGTTGAACTTTAAAGTCGACCTTAACATTGTACTTTATATCTTAGACATTTTATATCGTATGTGCTTAAATTGACTGTTTATGCTCAATATATTTACATCCGTACTTGATTTTCTGAACAATAAAAATTGAGTTCATTTTTAATGAACCGGTCAACCTTTCGTGACCTTTGTAGGCTGAGTTTGGCAAGAATGCAACGCTCTGATTGGCCGCTGGTGAATCACCGTGCGTAGTGATCTTACTACGATCTTCTTTATTGCTAAATACAGCAGGGCACATGTTCTGTTGAATGCCGGCTTGTTTACATGCTTCTTTTGATGTTTTACGAAATATTTAAATAAAAGACTTTTTCTAGAAATATCATTTGAAAAATGCTTGATTTTGCATTTGATAACGAAAGAACACACATTGAACAAATAATAAAATCAAATAAAAATCGACGCGGTTTTTACTACGGTTCGTCTTCAACAACTGTCAAAACAAACATGGCTGATGATTCTGAGTTCGGCGATTTCTTTCTAAGACAAATATATGATCTATTATCGGATTTAGACAATGAATATCTTTCTACGATAAAATTAGGCGATATCGTCGTCTGCATTTAAATACATGAAATGATACGAGTCTGTCAAAGTGTCAAGTATTTTCGCGAGTTCGAACAAACGTCTTAATATGACCAATTTGAGAAGAATAGCACATCACAACATTTCAATATCTTTGCAAAAGTTTAAAGACAAGAACAATGAAATTATGACGTTATAATTACCTTGAACTGGATCTACATTAAATCACCATGACCACATTTGTATGCCCACTCACATGGGTCATGCATATGTAAAACATGAGTTAAAATGTATCGAAAATACTTTTGGTTAAAATAAACATATAACAACAAAAATCATTATTACCTCCACATATTTTACAGAAACTACCAGATGATTAAAAGAAAAATCTTTCACTATATTTTTTTCTGCAAATTACTTATGGACTATTTATTATGCGAAGGATAAAAAAACACCAAGGGCGATAAGTGCTCTTACCATTTACATTCGATCTACACGTTTTGTTCCATATGCAAAATCGCGGCCGAGCGTTCATACTGCATGAACGCACAAAAAATGAGAATCAATCCTTGAAACAATGCTTGGTTAAATGGCTATTATTTTAGTATAATGGATGTTTCACAGCAAAACATTTCTTCAAGTTAAAACAATAAACTAAGGTATATTCGTATACGTTCATTATTTTATTGAGCCATTAACGACAACGTTTAAAATTGATGTCTGGCGACGCCATTTTATTTTAATATCATTTGAAAGAGAATTAGTTACTGATAACTGGAGTGTAAAGTTAACTGAAGGTACATTATAGAATGCCTTATTTCATGCTTTTTTGTAATTGTTGAAAGCCAAAACACAGTATTTTTGATAATTCCTCATATTCTTTCTCAACTCATCAAATCCTTAAAAACGCTCCAAAAATCCTATGGAGTCACAAGGCATTCAAAAGTGTACACTGGATACATTATATTGAAAGCGTTGCATTCATTTATCGTTTCTATTTAATTAATTCTTAGAGTTTGCTTTTTCGTAAAAAAGTATGTTCAGATAACGTGTCAACTTTGATAAACATAGTTTGTCTAGAAAATGGCAGGTTGAACATATAAAACATCATTTTAGATTTAAGGCTTGTGTTTTAATTTGAGACGATTTATGGTTAAGACTTAATCATATTTTGATCTTGTCTTATTAACGATTTAATTGCATATGATGGTTTTTGTTTAGATACATTAAGTGCATTTTAAGTGCAATTCATTTCCAGACTCTACCGATAGAAGCTCACTTACTCAAAATCGTTTGCATAATTGACTACCGGCATAGTTTGAAATATTTAAACAAACGATTTTGGAACATGTTTAACAACTATTAATTGCATCGGAAACGATCCACACCCGTAAAGGAAGAAGTCAAAACGAGTCATTTTTAATGGAGACTCACAGCTCAGTTGTTGTTCTGCGTGTATATTTAAATTTAAGAATATTCGCATAATCTTGCGATTTCTGCATTTATATTTTGTAGTATTTTTTTTGATACATGTTTGTTTTGGGATCTTATTCATTGATAATAATACTCATTTTTGTTCCTGGTAATGCAGCTTAGACGTGTAAATAATAAAACTAAGGAAGCAACTTCTTTCACTTTACAATACAATGTTTTCTTTCGATTTCAGTTATTTATATTCATCATGTTCATCATACGCAACGCAATTATTGTCTAAATATAATTAAACAAAAAAAAAAACATGTTGGTTATATTAGTTTCAAGGGGCTCCTTAACGGTTTAAAGTTTTGACATTGAATAAAATAGTTTCGATTAAAATGTGAAGACAACACGTATTTAAACACAAAACGCCATCAAAAGTTCCAAAAACATATTTATTGTAAATAAAATATGCCTCTTTTTACGCGCTATTTACCGACATGCTTTAGTAACGCTATTGAACATTGAATTATGCATCGATTGGTAAAAAAATGTTCAAATGTGTATCTAAAACTTAATGTTTGATTCAGCAAGTTTAATTGACGTTTACTGTAGTTTTGTTCATAAGATAAAGCTAACAGTACATATTAATCACTATTAATCACTGCTTACCTTGGAGTGTTGTACTTTAATTAAGATAAATGATTAACCACGAGTTCGAAGGGCTATGAATTTTATTTTTTGTAACGATTCACTTGCAAACAAAAGGTAAACTTTGGCTTGACAATTACTGCGAACATTTTATGAATGATCATAACCTGAGAAACAACTCTTATACCAGTTGGCAAATATTACAGAGATTGCATGATTATCAGATATGTTTATAATAGGCCTGGAGAAAGTAAATTACTTGGCATTTTGTGGTGTAAATAATTTTGCATGTAATAGTTTGATTTACGCGCCTGTTGCCAGGTCTCTGTGGTGGAGCGATCCAGATTTTGATAGCTTGAAACTATTCTAGGAACACTCTTTGAGCAGGATTTACTAGTTGTGTTTCAGATTGTGTTAACGAAAAGTGTAAATTTCTCTGGAGATAATGGAAACACAATATTATGTTTTTCTTTTGACATTACCAATGCTTGTGATTGGGTAAGTGAAGACATTTAAAAGTTATAGATTAAGATAAGTAAATTAACATCTTTGCAGTATCAAGAATAAAAATATCCGATGTAAAATAATGTAATACAATTGGCATGTTTTGTGACCCTATAATAGTTTGTTATCATGTCGAAGGGTTTAATGTGTGGATAAATAATATACAGATTTGTTACCGAAGACAATAATTTAGACAAGCTTACTTACCTTGAACGATCGCCATATGTGTCATTTTAGTCGCAGTTTTACTGAAATAAAAAACAAAATAAAAATTACAAGCTGCACTAACTTTGTCTTTTTTTCGGTCACTTTTTTAAATTTAGTTATCGGCAAGAAATTCAATTTACAATGATTTCAAAATGTATATATATAGGATTACCAGGTATTTAGATTTAGCATTATTTCAAATGGTCCACTGACATGAGAAGCCTATTTGTATATCGAATATCTTGACTTGGCTTAAGGTTTTATTACCCTTGGTTAACATGCACTTCATGTAGCAGAAATCACAAAATGGATTATGTTAAAATGGAAGATAATTGGTTCAATTTATTTTGCAGCACGATTTTCTTTTTTAATATATCAAGAAATGGTTGTAGATTACGAGTGTGCAATATGCTCAATTTAGAATAATGCAAAAATTCAACCCTTTAACTACCTTAGTGTTTGATGTTTTATTTTTTCTACTGACCATTACTTTGTCTAAGGTTGAAGGCTATTTTGGATTTGAAAATTGAATAGCCTTCAACTTTATTGTTCCTGATACCAATTTAACCATACACAATGAAAAGAAAATACACGGGAAAGTAATTATATGAAACACTACAGAAGCAAGCTCAGTAGCAAAGACAAAAGATGTTGTGATCTTGTTTAATTATCTAACAGAAAGACTAAAAAAGACACTAACAAAAACGTTTCAATAAAATCCGGAGAAAAACTATTTTCAGGTAAATGCCGTATCAATGACTGGTCATATATATCAGCTACATTCTAATCACGAACTTATGCTTAAGTCATGTACATGAACAGTAGCAATTTTAATAACAAACACATTTTCTTGCTAGCAGTGGCGTTAACAGGGCACCTTATAATCTTTCAACCCTGCATGGTATTGTAATCATGCGCCGGGATTGATAATAACCAACTGGTGTTGTACCTCACCTGTGAAATATGTCGTTCACATGGAAGCAAGTTTGAAGAATTGATTATAGAAAATATTAACACTAATGCATAGTGGAGGGATGGTCTGTACGACACACGCATATGCAAACACGAGTGTCGATCAAATGTTTCTTAATATCTGTTTTACTGAATAAACTTAAATATTTCATCGTGATCCGATTTATTATTGCTTTGGTATTTTTTGTCGTTTTGTTATTGCTGGTAATGAAATATCTACGGCATCTCACACCAATTCGGAACTGACTACCCAGTGTCAAATGCCTTTTTTTCCTTTTTTAACACTTGACAGTAAAGCAAAGCAGGGTTGTACCATCTCAGTCCATTGATCAATTTCTTTCTTATTAACATGTTTTGAAACAGAATTGTTTATGATTATGAAACAAACTTACTGAACATGCTGGATGTACTTGATCTATTTTTTATTTACAATTTAATATTGTTTGTGCTCCTACACCGGATGTGTTCGATACATTATGGTTACTTTCATTTCTATAAAAAAAAATCTTATAAGGAACGCTCAGTTTTTATCATAAAAGTGTTACTTTCATCTCAAATATTGTGTTGGGATCGTGAAACACCAGACAGACACTAGTGTTATTTCGAGTGCAAATGGGGAAATTGGATATAAAATATGCAGCAAAATGATTGCGTGGGATCTAGCCTCTTTATTTTAAATTACGATTGATAACAAATAAATTTGCATAATGTGTTTCCATTAGACCTAGTTTAACGATAACCTAGTTTCTCAAACGCCGCAGCATTCATTCATTTTTTAAAGCGTTGTTGTTTATTTGAAATTAACCAAGTTTACATCGTATCATGCGCATGATTATATACAATGGTTAGGTCTGGTTATATCACGTAGGAGGGTTGGCTCTGAGAACAGGGCCTTTAACCAGCATCACTAGTTTTGCGAAAAACACATGAACGTTGTAGTTTGCATCCAAAAACTTTGACAAAACGTTAAAATTATATGATGAACTTCGGTTGAAATTATGACGATGCAAACTACAGGGAAAATCCGAGAACAATCCAAGAAGTCAATCAGTTCAGACACTATTTAAATGCTCAAAGCTAAGCCTAACTGACACTACCGAAATATTATTTTCAAAACTGTTGGGTACAACGCATTGAAAGGGTCAACAAAATAAGTTTCCTTTTATTGATATGATCAGATATTTTATCACAATACTGTTCACTTTGTTTGGTGAAGTGTCGGCCTATAAACCTGTTTTCTCAACAGCATAAGACAACCTTCTCACCTAAGATCATGCTAGACTGATAATGATGTTTTAGACTTGTTTCAACAAAGGTTTTTGAACTAGAAAAGCTTAAACCAAACTAATACTGTCTACTACAAGTGTGTTGTCAAGCTCATAGAACAATTCATCTTGAAGCCATACATTTTCGGTGACAAAGATGTGCTGCTTGATTCAGTTACTGTACCAATTATATCTATAGTATGAACAATAAATAAGACATTATACTTGATCACCTGGCATAGCTTGTAACGGTTGTAAAATAGTCATTACACATTTAATCATATTACACCTGTGTGATATAATTTGACATTGACGTCATTTCGCCCTACTAATTTGGCGTGAATTTTCTTACCGAAAACAATAATAAAATTTCATTTTCAGGTGACATGTGCCATATGATAACTAATTGTCTTGCAGTTGTTTCCATTTAAAACAAGATTGTTTGAGCCTCGGTCCAATTCTTAATCCCGCCAAAATCTCTTTTAAAATCGTTACCTAACTCGTTTAAAATTTGTTTGTATTGAATAGAAACAAAAGGTAATATTTGGTACATATATCTTTATTTATATTTAAATTGTACGTTACAAAGTTTAGTAGCATTTCTTATATTATAGCCACAAGCTTGCCTATATTGACATGGGTGTCAGGTTGATTCCCTTGGTCGTGGGGATAAAAAAAGATCCAACTAGAATTTATAGCGAGCTTACGTAATATCCATTTTCATTATTATCCACCGAACCTTTTAATGAACAGTGATATACATTCCTATAACATTATACTTCAAAAAGGCGTAAAATGACAAGCATGCAGTACTTGTATTTGCACCAAAATTATGCTAATTTACGGGCGTTGACTTGAACGGAGCATTTGAACCTAATTTTCTACTTATATTCTACCGTATGCAGTAATGATTGCCGCACAAATGATTTGGGAACGTTAAAAAATATATTGGCTATTTTCTAGCATATAAAAGCTAGACAAAAATTGTTGGTAATTACCTTCCTGACAACGCGTTGCAGTTGTTGTGAAAGCTGAGCCAACAAGCTATCAAAATGTTATTGTTTGCTTGATTGAAGCTTACTATATTTAGAATAAGTGAAAAGTGATTTAGGAATGCAACAATATGAGAATCTATTTCTAGCATGTTATAGCGAGACAGAAAGTTCCCGACAGCCTGTTGCAGTTGTTATGAAAGCTGGGGCAATAGGCTATCGAAATATTATTGTTCCCTTGAAGATTTCTTAATTTAGAATGACCTTAGTAAAATTGTGTCAAAAACGAGTATGTTTGCCCTGTTGCAACTCACCTGTCATTTGTAATTATACAGTAGTGTTACGTAATTTGTGGTACGAAAATGATATGTTCAGTTTATTTGCTTAAAATACTCTCATATAGATTGCAAATTGCACACTTTTGGAGATATGCTTTCCTAGGCTGAACGCACGTAGTACCAATCGTTAATCCAGTAGTTTTACATCCTCAAGCATTGAATGGTACACTCACACTTGTCCTTTCGCTGCCAGATCGTTCTTCTCCGCAGTTAAACATAGTTTTTCTCTCACTCAAATCATTAACCTCGAACCTCGACCTTTGTCAACATTTATATAACACAGATATGTTTTGTTTCTGGGCCTTCCCTTATAGTTTTGTATTGTAAAGATATTCATATAAAGTTTCTTGACAAGTCCTTAAGTGTAGACATCAATCTGGTGTTGTATTTTATGTATTTTGCAATGTATATTCGTTTCATAATATTTAGCTCGAAAAATAGTTTTTCACCCGTTTAGTTGGGTTCAAAGTATACACACATAAATACGTCATTTAATTTAGACTAATGACATGTTTCACTTTTAATGCCGTGATTGTTTATTAAAAAGAAAAAAACTTCACACAAATAAGTGGTTTTGATTGGGTCCACTGAGAACAGAAATATTATACTATCAAAGAGTGTAGTCATAGAAAAGTGTTTAAAACCTTTACATCGCCTATATGAAGTTCCTTTTGAGTCAATTCATGACAATACAGATTTTATGTTACCAGATGAAGTGTCAGAAGAATATTTTGTCAGCGTTTGTTTATAAGCCTGTGGCCGATATATCTTACCTTTCTGGTAAATGGTTTCAGAATATAAAAAAGTATCTAGGGAGGAGCAAGGAAAAGATTCCTTAAACGATGAACTGGAAGTTAGAAAGCTCAATAGTTGTATAGAAATATTGAGTTCATTTCATTTTCAAACATGCAGTTTGGCTATAGTGAGTAATGAAAAAAAACTTTACGCTGTAATAGGAATGTACAGCAAATAATTCAGGACAAACAGAACTACTGTAGCTGTTAGATGAATAAAAATGTAAAACAAAAAACCATACACTTTCAAATAAAAAAATGACTTTACGACTCTTATAAAGCCAGACAGATATGCTTACAAGTTGTAGAGCTTGTAACTTGTATCAATATGACGATCTGTTGGAAGACTTTCTTTCCCAATAAATGTAACTTTTACAGTTATCTTCCTGATGTATGTGTTTTGACGTATTTACACCTTGATTATTGCTAAAGCTCTCAGCAAGGTAATCGTGTTCATGCAATTTCCAGTCTCTTCAAAGATAAGACTCCAATACAATTCCGAGGTACCCAATCTATTTAAAACGAAATTTCTCGCTACTTAAGCGGTAGGGATCATAAATTCGATGAAACTGTCGTTGCAGATGACGCTAAAGTAGACAATGCAAGCAAGCAATGGCATACAAGGGAAGTGAGGTTATGGTTGGTTGTGGGAGAGAAGACTTTGTAACATTTGTTTTGAACCAATAAATGTTCTTGCATTATGAGCAAGAATAATTTGTGGATTCTCGTGAAATCTGTCACTGTTCATGATGAAATGCACATTTATATGTATATAAACATTTCTGCACTTGTAATTATATTGCTCCGCACAAAAACTCATACGTATATTTGTATACAAATGCAATAACCTATACTTTTATCTGCCAGCTTCGTTGGAAGCCAGCTGGGTAACGTAAATCTACATAATCATTTGTATTAGCACTCGACAGTAATATGTCTGATCTTAATGTTTTGTCGTATTTACACCTGGTTCATTTCTTATGTTCAGTAGGGTAAATGCAATTATAAGACTCGTAAAAGATAATATCCAATCATATGCTGAAGATAGTAGTTACATTATTAAAAATGTGCTTAATTGCAAACATATTTAAATACAAGTATATGATAAGATATGATATTCAAGAAATCGGTTGACGTGGGGAAATCAACAGATGTTTTCAACCGTATGCTGGAAACCAGATGTATGTGGTAGATTTAGAACTGTATATGTGCGTCGCCTTAAACACTTCATAACCTATGTTGAACCCATGCCCAATTTAACATATATTGTATATGAACTATGCTGGCTCATCAATGCGGAAAAAATAAACTACAATTCTTAATTAACTGTTGTTGTTTTTTCAGGGCTAAAGTTAAAACTACTCCAAACCCCAACACATATGTAGAAGAGGCAATACAGATATTCAATACCATCTTTCACAAGTACGATCTGAACGTTCCCCCTCGGAAGAACTTTCCTGACCCCCTGTGGCTTGGGGTCAATGTGCACGTCAGCCACGTGACTAGTCTTAACCTAATTGAGCAATCCCTCGAATCGACTATTGACCTTGAGCTAGTAAGTCAGTTTTATTGTTATGTATGATCTTCTAATGTCAATATGAATCAAATTGTTAAAATTAAAGATGGAAATCAGATATGTGTCCAGTAGAAAGAATTCAATCAGATATAATCCAACTTTGATATCATATTAACGTATATGTGATCTTGTCTGCAAATACGATCCTTTTGAGACATTTATGTTTACAACAAACTCAAATTTTAACCAAAAAAGGGTTTACAAAAAGGATAACAACAGAAACTCATAAAAATTAGTCAATTCAAATTCAAGAACCTTTTGGAAAATATGTAAACAAAAGGATTGCCTGCTTATGATTCACGAAATCTCGCACGAAATAAAACGTGACTTTTCTTCCGCTTGACTAATTTTGGCTGATGACGTCATAAATCACCATAGCTCAAATTTATGCGAACGAAAGTCAGACCAATCATCTTGATAATATGTTTACTACGCAAATGTTTGCATTATGTTTCTCCTTTACGCGTACATGTACATAAATACATGTAAATTTGAATTTACGTGTATGCACAAAATAGATTTTTAATATCCATTATGTATTTTTTTTTATCATAAAGGGGTTCGCTCATTGTTTTTTAAAATGGTTTGTAAAATGTACATTTTATATAACTTCATAAAGTTGAGCAAATAATTAGGAGAGTTAACACTAAGATACTGACAGTTTAAACTTTCCAGCAAATGAGGATATTTTCTCAAATATCGTCTTTGACTACAACAATTTTCAAAGGGTTAATAACGGCTTTCATCGATTTCGTTGTTGCGTGATAGGTTGATTTACAATATAATGTGATGTAATCAATGTATTATTGTAAGGTCAAAATATATATCTCTTTTGTATCAGTGGTACCCCACTGCACTCATAATATTGTTTTATACTTTATTTGTTTGTTTGTTTTTTTGCAATTTCGATATCATAATGTTAAATAATGATAAAATAATTGTTTTCATCTGCTTGACCGAGGACCCTAATTGTTGATCCGAAAGCACGAGTTCCTTTAAGCGATTTTTTAAAAGTATGTATTGTAGACTATTATTTATCTTCACGGTTAGGGCCTTGAAAGGTGTGCATCTAAACGGGGTCATCGTGATTAGTTTAGTTATTTGGGTTGTTGACTGTAGTTTCCTTTGTTTTATTATCTTTGTTTTTACCTCGCAGACATGGGATGATAACAGGCTAGGCTGGTACCCACAAAATGTGTATGAAATCGCCGTGAATAAAGACACCATTTGGGTTCCCGACATATCTATTGACAATGCGTGAGTGCTAATTTACATTCGTTTCGTTTAAGGACACTACATGGTTGTAAACGTTTAATTGTTTGATATGCTTAAACTCAGTATAAACATGTTCACTTTGCCTCTTTCTATCCAAGGAACATACTCAAGGGTGATTGAACCTTTTTCAAATTTGGTTATAAGTAACTGTTATAGGTCTTTATAATCGACTTAAATATATCAAAACATACAAAAAAGTATGTAAACTAAGAATAAAAACAATAAATAATATATTAAGTAAAAATGTCGATTGACGTTTCTGAAAAATGTTCTTCTTAAACTTTTGAGTTGATGTTATTTTGATGTGAACAATAATACTTAACGTATCCCTTTTAGAATTGACGTGCCTGCTTTAATAGACGACCCTCGTGTTGTCATCAAACATGAAGGAAGAATGTATTGGCATCGCCGCTTCAAAATAAAAACATCTTGTGTCACAAATGCAACCGCGTTGACAGATGATTGCGAGATTGTGATTGGCTCAAATCTGCTGAATGATCGCGTTGTTGATTTTAAGATGAATGACTCATCATGTGACCCGAGTCAGGCTGTAACGTCACACGAGTTAAGAATTGATGACGTCACTGTGGAAAAACGCGGGGAGAGGAGATGGTTGAAGGATAATGTTACCTTTCCAGAGTATGTATGCACTCTAAGGTTGACACGGACTGGATGCTGCTCAAATGGAGGGGATTCCGGGGAAACCAGTTACTTTCTTGGATCAAATAATGACAATACTAATGGTGGAGCTAGAGATCAAATAACGAAATTCGTTCTTGCATTGTTCACTTTACTAAGCATGAAATTGCGTATAATGTTGGTTTAGGAGTGTATGATGTTAGTACTATAGTGATCTAGTTATATTTTGTCTATGTAGACAATCTAAGGCATCCAATGCAATACTAAATTTTAATTAAAGAATAACAAGTATATGATTTTTGCAAGCGCAATTTTAAACATCATATTGTAATATATAATAATATTGTTTGTTCACTTTTTGATGTATTGCAATAGTTTTCTACTTATTTTCTTAAAAGATGAGAAAATGATGAAATTCTGTCAATATCTGAGATATGTGTCAAGTGAAAACAGGTTTTTTACTACAAAATGTATTAAACCTAGGGGTTTGTTGTTAATGTCAGGTGAATTATTAAATACGGTTATGACAAACATGAATTTTTAATCGTTTTAATTTCATTATCAACCTATTAAATTGTTTAATAAATTGTGCAGCAGAATAAGTGTTAAACTTTTTTCGAAAAAGGTATATAATTAAGGAAAGCTATTGTTTCTGGTACCGCACAAAATATATTAAAGTAAAGCACTTCGTACATCGTACAAATTATAAATGTATGGCATTAATTAAACTATAAAATGCAATTATCCATGCTCATGAGAAACATATTCATCGATACTTACTTTTTGTACTTATTAAAATGATATGTACTCAGTAGATAAAGTGCCTTATTAACGTTTCTGCTCAATTTATACTAGTACTATTTTACATTCAAAATATGTGTACATGTTGTCAATGTGTGTCAAATACATGTGGCTATAGTAACATACTGTCAAAGACTTTGAATAACTTGAGAACTCTTTGTAGCTATTGTAGTTCTTGAATGTGTGTGTGCAATAACCGATGCAGATAGTGCATCAGCTTTTTGTAGTGTCATGTCGTTATATACTTGGTTTTGGACAATTGTTGATGTAAATGTGTTTAGAATGAATGGAACTAATAACAGTGTCCATGTTTCATGACTTTTAATGCCTAAAAAACTTTCACTTAAATTGGAAATATTTGACAAATATAGATATATTTTTTAAGCAAAACCTTCAGATTTTAGTCTTGTTATACGCATACGATATATAAGATTGACAAAACGTTGCATTAATTTCATTTTTTTTTAATTTTGTAACATATTCAAAGACAAATTAGTTGTCAGCTGTATTATGAAGTTGTAAAAAAACCATAGTAGCTGTATCGAAAAGATATTTGATAAGAGGTGATTTCGTATGTATGTGTGAATGCGTTACATTTTATATATGTTAAATGAGTGATATCATTATATCCAAAGAATTTCTTAAACCAGTGTTGTGTCATTTGTTGTACCCTAATGAAAGTGTTTCGTCAACTCCAATTTTGTATTTACTCATCTGGATATCAAGATGCGTCGCAAGCGTAATATTTCTGTTTTAGAAAGTGTAACCACGCGATAAACAAGAGTTTTCAGCTACGCATTCTGCATCCAAATAGAAGCATGACATAATTCATGCATAACAAAGTATTTCTTTGAATAATTGTTGCAATAATAGTTTAGATCAATATCGTTTGAACACATCTTTACGTCACTTAAGTGCTTTGATTTTCATAAAGATAACACTTAAATAGAGGTAATTCCACGATGTTTACATGATATGGGTGTTTTCATAATGTGCGATCAATTTGATTTTTACTATCCAAACATACAATCTTGAAAACGCATGGTTGTTATGATAACACGTTTGGGTAATGGATCGCGAAGAAAATCAAAGATTTTGCGAAGATATTGTCTTCTACACCATGTAAATGTTTTCTGTTTAGATCTTCTCTTGTTTAATGTCGAATTTATCGCTTGATCTACTTATTGCAAAATGGTACAGATGGAGTCTTTTAAATAAATATATGAAGAAAATAAAAACACTTGGTGATAACACTGATGAAATATAGCCATCAAAACCAACAGGGTTTAACGGGAAATAGACATTTCCAGCACATTCAGTTAACAAAATCAGTTTACAAACCGGTTTACGCCCAAGCAGACAAGTGTATTAAACGGGCTACATTATACTCATTTTTATAAGATTGCACTTAAAGCAATTTAATTTATTAATATTCATTACTGGGTAAATATTTACCAATCAATAAATATTTTGACTTACTTTAACCAAACCCAGAATTTAAACAGGTTTATATAATTGACTGCTGGCGTATTATTTCCTGTTATCATTCGAATGAAGGTTTGAAAGTTAACCGTATTATTCTGTCCTAATCCTATGCTTTTATTGCATAAAAATGGTTGATATCGCTAATTGTGAAAGAAATGACTTTTTGCTGCTTGGCTTGTTTGAGTATTTTACACAAAATTAATCTTATTAAAATAGAACGAGGACGTCGCTTAGACATCACATGCTAGTATGTCTTATTTAACGTAACATTGGGCCTAATGTTCCGAATTGTTTAACAATTAACAAAGATACTAGTATCTGCATTGTTGATTTTCAATTGTTACTCCTCTTTTATGTTTAGTTTTCACATTTACTTAAGTGTAAAGTATTTAAGGACACAAAGGTGAACTGCATTACCTGATTCTGTTTTAACTCTGACTGATTTACTTACAAATAGGAGCACTTTATACAACAATCACTTTTGGAACAATCTTTCAAATGTTAAATGAAATGTTAACTGCACGAAAAGAACGAGTACACATGGATTTCAATTAAGTCATACCATCTCCACTCCAACATTGCTTATGATCAATGTAAAACATTCCCAACTAAACTCTTACAATAATAGTCCGACAATGATTTAAGTAGTATACTTAAGTTTACGAAAAAAAAGAAGGGAACGTAAAAATGCAAGCTGGCACTCAGCAGATTTGTTTTTGATTTATTTAAACTGAAAAATGGGCATTATACAAAACTTAGTAGCAAGTTTGAACATTCCAACATATTTCTGTTGCATCACACCAACAACATTGCGTGTAAATATTTGGACGATTTTTCAGCTTAGACCACCTTAAATGTGACAGTTTGTAAACAATGACACCGAAAGCGACAAAAAATATCGAAATATCTCTACCATTTTCTGAAACAATACACACATCCTTATATTTATCATGAATACAAATAATTAAAGTGCTATGTCACTACACAAATAAGAATATTGCTAAAGTGTTAGCATTGCTCCCTTTCGATATCATAATTTTAAACTGGGAAACAAACTATGAAGCTGAAAAAATAGCCAGCATAAAAACACATTCTTTTATATAATATGACTCTCCTTATGGAAAATGGATCAAAATTATGAAGGCCTCACCGAAGTGTGATTCCATGTGGTATCTTCGAAATCAGTGGATAACTGTTTTTTTCTGGTAAGGGCAAAGTTAAACAAAGAGCTATTGTCCAGCCGGTTAACACAATAACTGAATCGAGCTGTAAGGAAATCACATTTCAATGTGTGCAGTAAAGAAGAATTAAGATTAAAATTGTTCAATTCAAAAAAAAAAAAAAAAACAAGCGTATTACTCATTTAATGAAACATGCTACATGGTTCAAAATCATTCATATGAAAATTGTTTTAAGACAATATTACTTAAAAAAATGACATTGCCATTCATTTCCTATTTGTCTAGACGCTCATGGCTATAAATTAATTTTTGAAGCATTCAGTTCAGTAAAAACTTGAACAGAAATTGTTACCTAAACATGTGCAAAACGGTGTGTGTTATTGTTGTAACACTCTTGGACAACAAAGGGCCGATAGTTGAGGTCTTGGGCCATTCAACATCGGCTGGTAACTTTAATCTTCGACAATAGCCAGATGTCCCCCCCCATAAGCATTATGAATTCTAGTTTTCGCAATCGGTTGCGAATTGTAAGGATGCAGTTTTTTGCGTAAATACTGACAAACTAAGATTGATAAATATAATCAAAGCTCTGAAGTCTATCGTTCTATTGCTTTCATTTACCAGCACAAAAACTATTAATTATTTGTGTTAGATGATATTCAGGAGTCAAGTTCAAAAATAAGCGGTATTTAATATGGCGGCCCCAAAAGAAATGGTATTCCGGATTCCACAGTGAGATCGAATGACAACCTTTGAGATTAATTAACGCTTTGGGCCAGAATTTGAGACTCAGATACATATATGCCAGTTTTTCCATACATGCTTTAGAACAAAAACAAACACAATTCACAATAATATTAAACAGTTCTTCAGTATTGAGTCCCCTCGATCGTATAAACTGTAGTATTGTAATGAAAACACAACTTGCCATAGTGCAGCGAATAGGCGCGGTAAGACAAACACAAAACAATCGGTTGTTAGATATTTCTAAGCAGTCATGGATTCGGAGATTCACAACATATTTCAATTGGTTAAAATTAAGACGAGCAATCAAATAATTGCAAACATCACTTGCAGATTGTCCTTTGTTTCCAATTTTAACGAAATAAAATTCTTAACCAAACGTTTACCGTGCGATTGGAACAAAATACATTTGAAGGTGTGAGGCTAAAAGAAAATCAACGTTGTTTTTTTATGGAATCAACCTTCGAATATTAAATCATAACGAGAGAGAACACCAACAAAATGATGTATTGAACAGGTAAAAAGTCTAGTGCACCCGATGGCTCAATACTAATAATCGTTTCAGCATTAAAATAGGCTGGCAATAGAAATACCGTCTAGTCAAGATCAAATTTACGATGCATAAAATAACGTTAACCAGGCTAAAATAGATTCTGAATAATAACGCCGGAGTTAGCATTAACCGACACTTGCAAGCCACCTGAAAATTTAAAAAGCTGCAATTCGTTTGCTTGTTGGTTGTAGCTTCATGCAGGATATGTAGGTCAGGCTGGCGTGTGGTTAGGGACATTCTGACCTGTTACATTTCGCATTTCAGAAGAGCGTTTTCCGTTACATATCTAAGTTAATGCCCACATATGACACAGTATATTAGCAGGCCCGTATCTATAGTGCTTCTGTTATTATTAGCTACACCAGGTTTATTACCCCAGCAGTGCACTAACATACAACTGTCTTGAACACTGCATCTTAGATGATATATGGATGAGGTTTGGATATGTGTTTTTTAGTAGTATGATACGGGATGATGTAATGGATCGTCTTGGATGGGGCAAATTTCGCATACTATTTTCCATAGCGAGTTTTTTTTTTTCATTTTCTGGTACTTGATATTTTCAGATCATTGAATACGACTTTATATAAATTGGAATACTGCTAGTATGGTGTCGAAAACAATCGGCCAATTTGACTTTAGTTAAAACATTCTTACAATTAACCATCTTAGTGTTTGATATTTCATGTTTTCATTTTTACTAATGTGGATGGTAAGTCAGCCGATATTCCTGTTTTGCGACATAAGACAACACTCTTATCGTGCCGGAATGATAAATATAGTGTATTATATGACTTGTCTCGGAAAAGTTGAAAAATAAACAATTTAAGCACAACTGTCTACTGAAAGTGTGTTGTCATGTATACGTTACCATTTGTCTTGTAGCGATACATTTTCGGTGCCATAGTTAAGCTGGTTACGTTGTTATACTTGTACCTGTATATTTAGTATCACTCATACATAAGAAATATATATTTTTTTATCAATTGATGATGCTTGTTTCGAGTGTAAAACAGTCATTCCATATTTTATGATCTTACACGAGTGTAATATAAGTTGTCATTGACGTCATTTGACACTTCTTATTCCGATCAAGTCCTTAAACCAAGCATAATAAATCTTTTAGTTTTTGTGAAGTGTGTGTCATGTAATAAAATAATCTTATTTAAGTTATCATTTAATACAACACATTATGAACCTTGTTCCGGGACAATGATAAAGCTCGCAGAGCGCTGGCTGTTACACTTTTCCTACACTGGTTTTATATGTGTTTGTATTAAGTTGCAACTCATGGTAATATCCTATATATGTATTGTATGTTAAGACATTTTCGCTAATATTGGAACATATGTGAGGTTGAGATTTAAATTCTTGGGTATGGAAAACTCCTTTAAGGCGAGTTTCCTTATTGTGTTATTCACAACCAAATTTCCAGATGAAAATCATTAAACGACTGTGACAAAATATGTTGTAATAATGTACGATATAAATATCGTTCAACTTTTATAAGATAAAGACATGTTATAAAAAAGGTTTAAGAGTTTTGCCGCAGTAAATGTATGCAAATTACAATGCTTGTTAAACGCACCATTTGTCTCTTGTTATCTACTTATATTTAACAATTTTCCGTTATATTCATCGTGCAAATGTTATAGGAACGTTACGACATGAGAGCCCATTTCTAGCATGTAAAAGTTAGACACAAATTGTTGGTAACTATCTTTCTGACAACAGGTTGCAGTTGTTGTGAAAGATGAGCCAAAAAGCAAGTAAAATATTATTGCTTTCTTGATTGAAGTTTTCTAAACTTAGGATCACCTAAGTAAAAATGTATGAACACAAGAGTTTGTTTGCCTTTTGCAACTCTCCTGTCATAATATAGTTGTGTAACGTAATGTTAGGTACAAAAACGCTTTGCACAGTATGTTTGCTTCAAAACACGCTCATGGATTTGCAAATAGCAACCTATATTACTTCACTTATTCCGTCCTGAGTTGGTAATTCAACCTCTTACAATCTTCGGAATACTGTTTAACCTCATAACATTTACTGTTAAACTCAATTGTTATCAAATTCATTTTTGCCAACTTCATTATCCTCATAGCATGCCCTTCCGGAAACCGTTCTTACCTCTCCATTTTTGTCGTCCTTTAAGTACCATCTAAACAAGAATAAATCTGTTAATTATTTTTACTATGACGGTGAACGCAAATTCAGTGTCACCCATGTAGGATTGCGGATGCACTGTAGAAATCATTTGAAACATTTGTTTTTTAAACACACTATCAATAGCACAATTTGTCAATATGGTGAAATTGAGGAAACCTACCATTTCTTCTTCACCTGCTCCCTGTATAATGCACAAAGGCATCATCCATTCAACCTTTTGTCTGCTATTGACATATGTCACTTCAATTTCTATTATTTGGATCTTAAACGCCACGGATCTGACCAACTCAACGAAATACAACCAAATGAATCAATTCGTGAGATAAAACGTTTTATGTTATCAGATGAAATGTCAAAAGATTATGCAGACAGCGTTTGCTTATAAACCAATGGCTGGTATATCTTACCCTTCTGGTAAATGGTTTAAGAATCAAGACCTGTTTGTACATATGTTGAATGACTTACTGTAAAGACAAATTATCTTGGAAGGAGAATGGCAATGTTTCCACAAACGATAAAACTAAATGTTATAAAGCTTAGAATGTGTATAGAAATATTGAGTTCATTTCATTTCAAAGCTCGTAAGCGAGAAAAATAATGAATATACTTTGGATTTATGGAATTGTACGGGTAAAACACGTTTAACTGTAAGATAAATATATTGTACAACAATAAATCTTGACACTATAAAGCAAAAGTGACTTTGAAATTTCTATGGCGCCAGCCATATAGGCTGACAAGTTGTAGTGCTTGTATCTTGTATCCAAAGGATGATCTGCTTGAACTCTTTCTTTTCCCATGAATGCAATTTACAGATAGCTTTCTGATATATGTGTTTTGACGTGTTAACACCTTGATTATTGTTAAAACTCTTAGCAAGGGAGTCGTTTTTATTCATTTTCCAGACTCGACAAACATAAGACTCCAATAAATTTCAAGCTGAGGTAAGAATCAAATATTTATTGTTAGATGAACCTGTCGTTGAATATGGCGCATTATGTAGACAATACAAGCTATCAATGGCATACAAAGGTATTGAGATCATGGCCATTCAAACTACTTTAAACCCCTAGTATACTCGAGTTCAATTGAACTTGTGTTTCACTGACGGTTCCAAGGCAGTAGTCTGATCATTTATCGGTAGAGCCATTGTGATGAGTGTGTGATATGTTGGTAAGGTGCCCTACATTGTGGCATAAAACATGGTTAATATTTTGATTTTTGCGACCACTGGGCTGTTTCTAGAAGATTTTATTATATTATTGACAATTACATGCAATGAGCTGATATACTAGTATCACTTACTCTAAGGAAACCCATGCTTAGTTCTAAGGATATCTATGTTTTCATTTGTAACGTTCTATGATATAGATCTAGGTTCTTCTGGATCAAACTTTATATTTAAGCACTCTGTTATGGTTCGTTTTGGGGGAGGGGACTTTGTTGCAATAATGCCCCCAAAACGAACCATAACAAAGTGCTTCAATATGAAGTGCTTAAATATCAAGTTTGATCCATTATTGTTGCATTATTGCAACAATAATTGTGCTAGGGTTATGAGCAAGAATAATTTGTTGACACTCGTGAACTCTGTCAATGTCAGGGTAAAATAAATGTTTTAAGTATATAATAATTTCTGCACTTTTTATTGCGCGTAAAAATATGGCTTCGCCCAAGAACTCGTGCACATAATATCATATAAATGCAATAACTTATACTTTTATCTACCAACTTCGTTGGAAGCCAGACAGTCTGGGTAAAGTTAATCCGCCCAATCGTCTGTAGGGTATTCGACATGCATTTTTCTGATGTTTTGTCTTATTTACACCTGGTTTATTGCTAACATTCAGTTAGGTGCTACTTAGTATGCAAATTCCAGACTCGTCAAATGCAATACCCAAATCAAATCATATAATCAAGATAGCAATTAAATTGTTCAAACAGTTTTTAATTGCAAAGAACTACACATAAACGTTGTTATCTATATAATTAGTATTCACAATCGACTTAAATATATCAAACAGATCATTGCGAGAATAGGATTGACTCAAATCTGCTGAAAACCCGCGTTGTTAATTTTATAATGAATACTTATGTGAAAATTACAGGAACAAGCTCAGTAGCAAAATGTTTAAACATGACCAAGTCAGGATGTGACGTCACTGTGGATAAACGCGGGGATAGGAGATAGGTTAAGGATAATGTAACCTTTCTATAGTACGTATGCACTCTTAAGTTTGTTGCGGACTGGGTTCTGCTTAAACGGAGGGGATTCCAGAGAAAACGGTTACTTTTTTGAATCAAATGTGCGATCAATTTTTTTTACTATCCAAATATACAATCTTGAATACGCATGGTTTTTATGATAATACATTTGGGAAATAGATCGCGAAGAAAATTAAAGATTTTGCGAATATATTGTCTTTGACACTATGTGAATGTTTTCTGTTTAGAGTTTTTCTTGTTTAATAATGATTGTATCACTTGATCTATATAATGTGAAATGGTACAGATGGAGTCTTTTAAATAGATAAATGAAGAAAATAATCACACTTGCTGATAAAAGGGTAAAGCAAAACTTAGACATTTCTGGAATCTAGCATAATAGATACGAATTCAATTTACAAACCGTTTTAAACCCTCGCAGCGAATTGTTTTCAACTGGATATGTTAAACAAACGTTATATTTTTTTACAATTTGGCACTTAAAACAATTTAATTGACTAACAGTCATAATTGTGTAAATATTGACCAATCAATAAACATTTTGACTTACTTGTTCCAAAGCGAGAAATTAACCGGTTTTATATAAGTGACTGCTGTTGTTTTTTTCTCTTCATCTTTTGAATGACCGTTTCAAAGTGGTAACCCAAATATCTTTCCTCATTATATACGTTATTGCATTAAAAAATACAATGTGTATAGCAAAATCAAAGACAAGACTTCGTTGGCTGCTCGGGTTGCTTGAGTATTTAACACCGATTTATGTAGCATTCCTATTAAAACAGAACGAGGGAGTGCGATTCCATGTGGAAAACCAAACTTAGCAGATAGCTGTTGTTCCTGATAAAGACAAACTCTAACAAATGAACTATAGCCTTGCTTAATTAGTGAATCGGACATTATTACATTTCCAGTTCGGCAATACAGTGGAATTTAGTTGGAAATTATTAAATCCATACTTTTCAAAATACTACGAAAATGATTCATAACTTAAAAAGTGCTACAAGGTTCAAAAACATAAATATGTGGATTGGACAATACAATTATAATACAGTCCCGATGAAAAAAAAATCTGATATATGTCTTCAACAGAAAAGAACATACGAACACAAAATGCAAAAATATTGACAAAATTACAAATTTAAAACAGGTAATAAATTGGCATAGGCATTTATGTTCTATTTATATAGACGCTTTTGTCTATTAAACAGTTATCAATGAATTTCATTAAGTAAAACACTTCTTCAGAACTTATGATTAAACATATTAAATTGATAATGTGTACTGTTTAAACACCAGGATCTTGAACAACAAAGGACAAATAATTGAGTCCTTGAGCTATTCAACGTCGACTGGTAACTTTTGGCGTTAATCTCCGTCAATAGTCAGATCCTTGCCCTCCATAATTGGGTAGCATTTTGAAGTCTGGCTTTCACAAAATGAACTTCTTGCAATCGGTTGTGAATTGTAAGGTTGCAGCATTTGGCATGGAATTTGGAATCGAGTCTGAAAAATGACACGTTAGTAAATAAATATCAACAGAGCTTTAAACAAAATTGCTACCTGATTGGATAAACGCGCATATTAACTATTCGTTGTTCTCGCAGGTTATTGAACACATAACGGGGAGAAAGGCTATCTTAAAAGTATGTAAGATGTCCATATGTGTTTTACTACCACCATTTAATGTGTTATATCTGGCTTTAAACTTAAACCATTAAGACGCCCTTCTCTCTCTCTCTCTCTTATTAAACTCGATTCGACCAAACAGCCAATACAAAGTATATAGTCATGATAAACACTACTATATAGCAGCTAATCGATGCGGTTAAGCAAATCGGCTACTCGATGTTTTTAAACAATCATGGACTCGGAGATTCACAACAATTTTCAAGTGGTTAAAAATAGAGGCGAGCAAGCAAATGATTGCAAACATCTTCTGCAGATAATACTTTGTCTGGAATTTAACCAAATAAGAATTGTGACCAAACTTTTTTGTTGATTGGAAAAGAAATACATTTGAAGGTGTGAGGTTAAAATCATTTCAATGAGGGTTTTATGAAATCGGCATTAGATGATAGAATTAAAACGAGAGATAAAACAAAATGATGTATTGAACTGAACGTAGGTAGTAAGTCTACTGTACACGATGCCTCAATACAATTAACCGCTTCAGCATTAAAATAATCTGTGAATGAAACAACCGTCTAATTAAGATCGACTTAACGATGCATAAAACAATGTTAACGAAGCTAAAATAGGTTCTTAACAATAATGCCAGAGAAAGCATTAACCAACACTTGCAAGCCATCCCAAAATAAAAAATCTGCAATTTGTTTGTGTTTGGTTTTCGCTTTATAACGGATACGTAGGTAATGCTTGCATAGAGTTCAGGGGCCTGCTGCCCTGTTATAATTCTCTTTCAATAAGGGCGCGTTTTAAGGTACATATCTAACCTAATGTGCGCATATAACACAGTCTATTTACAGGCCCGTATATTCAGTTTTTTATCATACGCCAGGTATATTACGCCTGCAGTGAACCGTCATGCAACTGTCTTGAACACTGCGTCTGAATGTTGATGATTGATAGACATTGATATTTACAGATGATGATGTATGCATATTTTCATGTAAATAGTACAATACACGATGATGAAACAGAACTTCCTGGGTAGGGGAAAAGTTCGCATTCTATTTTTTCTCACATTTGTCTAGCGTATAGAACCAAGTTCCTCTGCTCATATGAATGTGTTTCCTCAGCGAAGTTTTTCATTTTGTAGAACTTGATCCTTTCAGATCATTGAATTTGTACTTACATTTCCTAAGATTTGGAAACTAAATGGTTTTAACTGTATCTTTCCGGATACCAATTTAAACCAACACAATAAAATGACAGGGACATGCCCATAGCACAAATGATAAGGTGATCTTGTTAAAATATCTAACAGAAAAACTAGAAAAGAAAATCTCACAAAAGGGACAAACAACGATTACTTAAATTTGGAAGAAAATAAATCCGAGTAAATATTGTTTATCAATAACTGGTGATATGATGTCAACAGCCTCCTGATCTCGAAATTATCCTTAAGTCACGAATCTATAAGCCCAACAGACTGCATTATAATAACATATACATCTAACCGAGCACAATAGTGTCTTTCAAACACTACATGGTATTGTAATTATGCCATGTGATTTATTATAACCAACTGGTGTTGCACCTCACCTTTGAGACATATCTGTTTTTCAAATTGAAACAGTTGGGAAGGGTTGATAACAGAAATAAAATATTTCTAAGGCTGTATTGTTGTATGATCTATACAAGACATGTATATAAAACGGTAAAGGTATAAAGTAAATTGAATCTTAAAAGAAACTCTTTCTAACGTTGTTTATTTTTAACACACAAGTGTAACTCTCTTTCTATATATGGTTTTGTAGGTCGTGCAATACTCAAAACCAGTATAAACCAGCGCCACTGTTTTGTAACAAATCATCATCACAAATCACCGTGTTGTAGTTGGTGATAATACGAAAGTACAGGGTTAAAATGGATGATTTCTATTTCACTTTCCTAGGAAATAATAAATTGTATAACTGCACTCAGTGGTACACACATACAGTCCAGACTCGCTATGTCGACGTCGGATATCTCGACTTTCCGGTTGTGTCGACTTTTTTCTCCGGTCCCAAATTTATTCCTTCTTATTCTTTATAAAATAAATCTGCTTGTGTCGATTTTTCTATCTCGACTTTTTCGCTATGTCGACCTCATAATTTAGTCCCTGTGGTCGAATTTCACACGTTTCCCTTGTTCTTTATGTCTATAGATCGTTTCCTATCCCATTGATATCATGTTTGATAATTAATTTTATTACATATAAAATTAAATCGTATTTTGCTGTTGTGACCATCGCTAATTTATACAGGCGCGTATGTTTTCTGCTCCATTCTACGAGTGTATATCGAGTGTATAATTAAACAGAAGGAAACAAACTGTGGCGTGTATTACTCTATTTACATTTCATTTCCAAGAAGTGTTATACCTACAGTGCGTCATATGAACTTCCTTACCTATTGAAGGTGGCAATGGCAAAAATACCCTCAAAAGTTCGAGTTATTTCTCAGCTGTAAATGTTATAAGTGCATTACTTGTATAAGTACTAAAGTTAAACGTTGGAAGTGAAAAAGTATGAATGGTTTCCTGAATTTAAAAATATCATAAATTGGCCTTATGACCATATCATAAAACAGTGCAAACTACAGGGACATATTCCACGGACATTCCAAGAATCAAAACGGTTCAGAATATTTAAATGTTCCAAGATAAGGCCTCACAAACACTGAACATGTAATGCACAACGTAAAACCTATACTGACAGACTGCTCATGATCTAAATTTGATCGTTGCCAGTGTTGGGCTGAACGCATTGAACGGTCAACGAAAGAAGACAACATTCATTGTGAGTTTATTACTGACTCAATCCTATATACTGACTACTTAGGTGGGTGGTTAGACAGCAGAAAGTCCTGTTTTCCACACAGCATCGGTGATCCTCTCATCATGCCAGAATGATACAATATAACGTTTAATTTTTCTCATATACTTGGTGATTGTGTATTGAAGGCTTTAACTACATCTTTAAGTCGAGCGTACGTTCTTTCGGGGTTTTTTGTTATCTATTAACCACCGAATTTCAAAATGGAAATCATTAATGAACGGTCACAAAATATGTTGTAACAATTTGCGAATTAAAAATCGTTCAACAACAATATGATATAGACGTGCAACAAAAAGCGTTCACATTCTTGGCTTAAACAAATATATGTAAAATCCTATGCTTTAATTTAAACGGGCCATTTGTGTCTTGTTATCTACTTATATTCTACATCATCCTGTAATGTTCACCGCACAAATTATTTAGGAACGTAACAATATGTTAACCTATTTCTAGCATGCTTTAGCTAGACACATATTGTAGGTTATTATCTTCCTGACAACCCGTTGCAGTTGTTTTGAAAGATGAGCCAATTTCAATGAATAATTTCCGCTTCCGGTGTCAACAACCTGTATTTTTCCCTCGCACTTCAAAACATGTAAAAACCTCAACTTAACCCTCTTCCCGATGCAAACGTGAGGCAGCAAACTTTTCTAATGGGTAAAGGCATTAAATTCCACTCAAAACAACACCCAGGCTTAGACTCTGAACATTCAGACAGACAAACAAGGAGAAATCGAATCCAGAAAAGAAGTTATCTCCCCTGGTGAAAAGTCAATTGACAAAAAATCAAGACATTCCTCTGGGTCTGACATTGATAGCACTGACAGTAGATGTAAGCACATATAAATACCTCAATGGAGACAGCATCTAAAAGCAGTATAAATACTACTCCAGTCAATACCAGGAGTGTCCCTGCCCAATTTACACCTCAACAGCACCAGCAGCAATACATCTATTCACCAACACCTGTTTATATGCAGTCCCCAATCCAACTGGGGTCCCAGATGTCACTTCAAGGACCTCCCCACCCAGGAAACCCTCATCAAATCTCCATATTAGCAGATCATGATATACAGAGAATTGTAGACTCACTGAAGATCTCACTAAAAGATGAAATAAATGCCATAGTGAATGTTGTCATACAGGCTCAAGTTCAACCCCTAAAAGATGAGCTGACACACTTAAGGGCAAAGGTCAGTCACCTTGAAGGTGAAATGGATGCAGCAAACCAGTATAGTAGAAGAAACTGTATACTGATCAGCAACATGAAGGAGTTGCCTGAAAAAAATATTAATGATATTGCGTGTGTGTGTGTGTGCGTGTGCGTGTGCGTGTGCGTGTGCGTGTGTGTGTGTGTATGCCTTTGTTTTATATGTAAACATATAAACATGTTGTTGCTCTTTTTGTATATTATTTTCAGTTTATAACTACAAATTACATCTAAAAGTAATTGTACTTAACACTATAATTATTATTCTCATATAATTATAGTTATAATTACTGTCTATATTGTGTCATCTTGTTCATCATATATTCATTCTTATGTAAACATGTAGATGGACATTTGGTTTTTAGATATACTTACCTTCTGAATAATGCAAAAAATCTCAATACTACAATTACTTCTACATCAGTTTTGTTTTGCTTTGTTAAGCAGCAAGTGATTTTTGAATTATTATAGTTTATACATATATACATATACAAGAACATTATTACAAGTCATTTAAGCATCTATTTGAACACACATCAATGTTTATATTTTTGCATGTACAATTAAATAGCTTTATTAATGATGCTACTTATCAATCACTAAAATACTTTTACTATACTATATTAGAAGTATTTGCAATATATATGTCAACTGTCTTATGTTTATGTCTATACTTTACACATCTTAAGCTTTGTTTTTTATTATCATCTATTTCAAATCTTGTTCATTTTTGCTTATTTCTAAATGGTAATTATGTTTAATGCAGATATATATTGTGAACTTTTTCTAAACTTAATCATGGAAACCTTAAAATCATCATTTTACAAAGTTCTTTGGCTAGTTACTTAAGTGCAAATTTAATAATATTCCTATCTTTAAATTGTTCTTTTTTGTCTATAAACACTATACACATGTGTATACAATAATGCTGATATAGAAGTCTACCTTTTATAACGAATATATGTATTCGAACTTTGAACAAATGGTACCTGTCAAATGTCCAGATATACTTATAAAAAATGTACAAACATGACATGTTAAAATGTTAAAACATCTGCCATATAGTGATGTAATGTAACATCTAACTTACTGAAATGCTAAAAAATTATAAATTTCAACTTACCTAGTACACTATTAAGTTTACTGCAAATTTCTTAAGGCTGCTGTCATTATATGCATGTATAATCAAATACACGCATACACGAACGTGCATTCAAACAACTGCATCAATACATCTTTAAGAAATATCTCAACAATATTTCCATACATTGTTAATCCACAATTCAATTCTTAGATGTTTGTTTTTTCTTCTTATAATTTCCAACTAAATTCCATAGAACACAGCTAAACTATTAATTTCCTATAATTTGCATCACTTTGCAATCACAATTTTACTATATTACTATATTACACTAGTAAATATCTAATCATATTTTCATAACATCACAAGATTAAATCCGCTCCAACTAACAGCGTAAAACTATGAATGGAAAATTTCATTCAGAAATACAACATGTATGTCAAATTAATGCTTATTTTGAGGAAAGCGTGCAAATTTGTATGCATATTAAAGGCACATTCTAATTCGTACTGCTCGGTTAGAGTCGTGGCTAGTCAAGCGGTAAATAATACCATTGACTGATGGATTATACTAATCAAATATTCTTATTTTATTCTACCTCATTTTTTATTTGGTCGCAATACTACGGTTTCAAACATATAAACGATCAGATTATTTTGAATGTTATTAAAGACACTTTTTTGCAATTACATGTAAACTTAGAATACCAGCTACATACATTGAGCACAACTTTTATTCTCACTGTACGCTTAAATATGAAATTTACACTTACCCTAACATTTCTTTTAAACAGGGAACTCATCACATTTATTTTTTTATAAAATATTATCTTACTACTATTCACTAACTTACTTTTCACCCTATTCTTTCTTCTTTCTATCCCATGGCGGTACTGGTCAGACGGTCTGTGGATACCCCTCATTCCTAGCGCCGTTTGATCCTGGAATCACTTTTATCCATGTCTATTGAATTAGGTACATTTCGAATGAGGGTAGGTTTGTTCTGTTACTATCAATCTCGTGCTAAGGGAATCAAATGCCTCACTCACGTTGAACTTATTTGCTGGCTAGCAATGCTCCTACTCTGTTCTGGAGACGTTCATGAAAATCCTGGCCCTGCACATTCTCTATCCTCCTCCTTCTCCTCTGAAATCCCAGTTGACGTTACTGGATGCCTTAATGTCGTCCACTATAATGTTCAAAGCTTTAGTAGCAAAAAGGATATCTTGTTCGCTGATTTACGCAACTTTGACATATTAGCCTTCACCGAAACATGGCTCTCTTCTAATTCATTAACCCCAGATTTGATATTTCCGAATTTCCATGTTCCTTACAGAAGAGATAGAATCTCCGATGCACATGGGAGTATTATTGTATATATTAAGTCAGATGTTTTTGTATTAGAAAGACATGACCTCGAGATAAATGACATTGAATGTATTTGGCTTGAACTGCGAATAAAAAATAGACGCATTCTACTTGGAACATTCTATAGACCTCCTAACTCCAATCCATATGTCCTTGAATGTATAACCAACTCAATTTCATTGGCTGTTGATACAGGTATCAAAGACATTCTTATCACAGGGGAAACCTAGATATGAATAAACCCTCAACCCGTCAAAAGATTGATTATATCTGTCAACAATTCAACTTGACCCAAGTAATTCGAGACCCTACCCATTTTACCGAATCTTCTGAGTCTCTTATTGACCTATTTCTCGTCTCTTCAAAAGATATTGTTCTCGACTGTGGAGTAGGTGAACCATTCCTCGAACAGTCAGTCCGATATCATTGTCCAGTCTGTTGCGTCCTACGCTTCGATAAAACTGTCGGTTCATCATTTAAACGAAAGGTCTGGAAATTCGTTCAAGGTGATTATGCCAAACTTATCTCTAATTTTGACTGGCAGTCCTGTGTGCACACAGATATCAATATATATATACCGATAATTTCACTAACCACTTCATGACTATGTGTGAGACATGCATACTTACTAAGACTGTTGTAATTCGCAATAGGTTTCACAACGAAATCCGAAAATCTCTTCGACAAAGACGGCGCGCTTATAGAACGGCGAAACGTATAAATTCCAAACACCAATGGTGTATATACAACCAAATACGAAATCGCGTTACCAACCTTGTTCGAACTGCCAAGCAGTCACATTATGACAAACTAGCTACACGACTTAAGGAAAAAAACATTGCCACCTCCGATTTTTGGAAAACCATAAAGAACTTCGCTCTCTCAACAATTTCATCTACTATCTACGAATCAGATACGGACAAAGCGAACCTATTAAATAATTTCTTCCAATCCCAGACTCTATTAAATATACCAAACAGGCCCCTGCCTTCCTCTACTGACAATGATAATCCAAAACTTCAAGACTTTGTTATTTCACTTCAAGATGTTAATTGATTTAATAATGGCTCTTAAAACCGGCAAAGCAACTGGACCAGACTTAATAAATAGCTATGTACTGCGCGAAGTAGCAATTGAAATTTCTTACCCTCTCCGTGATCTTTTTAATACCTCACTTCGTCTCGGTAAAGTACCATGTAAATGGAAGCTGGCTCAAGTCTGTGCTATTTATAAGAAGTCTGACCCTCAAGATGTTGGAAATTATCGACCTATTTCACTTTTGAGTGTTGTCAGTAAGGTTCTTGAAAGAATTTTGCATAAGTACATGTTTAATTTCTTGCGTCAAAACGACTATCTATCATCATTTCAATCTGGTTTTGTTCCTAAAGACTCCACTGTCAACCAGCTCGTATCGATCTATCATTCTTTTTGCCTCGCTCTAGATGAAGGTAAAGAAGTAAGAGCAGTATTTTGTGATAATTCGAAAGCCTTTGATCGAGTATGGCATGACGGTCTTATCCATAAACCTCGTGAAAGTGGCATTACCGGTTCTTTATTGTTATGGCTTCGTGATTATCTCAGTGAACGTAAACAACGTGTTGTTCTTTCTGGTTCTATGTCTGATACAGTTACAATATCAGCTGGAGTTCCTCAAGGCTCAATTTTTTGGCCGCTTCTCTTTCTTATTTACATTAACGACATTGTTGTGATATACAATCACATATTCGACTCTTCGCAGATGATACAACCTTATATATAATTGTCGAAGACCCCGTATCTGCTGCACAGCAACTTACTAATGACCTAGACAAAATTCATATGTGGGCTGAGAGATGGCTTGTTACAATCAATCCTGCAAAAATCAAATCACTAGAAAGTCTAATAGGCATATGCACCCCTCAATATTCATGAATAATACAGAAATATCTGAAGTTACAACTCATAAACACTTGGGCGTCACGCTTTCTAGCACCTGCTCCTGGCACGATCATATTCAATCCGTCAAACAGAAGGCTTGGCAGCGAATTCACTTCATGCGATCATTCAAATACGTTCTTGAGGTTCTGTATTTCACATTCATTAGGCCTTTGTTGGAATATGCCGATGTTGTCTGGAATAATCTGACGCAAGCTGACGAGGATGACTTAGAAAAAGTTCAACATGAGGCGGCCAGTGCAACTCGTTTAGTATCTTTGACAAATCTTTATGTTGAAACTGGAATCGAGCCACTCAAAGAAAGGCGACGTAAACATAAACTTATCCTATTTTACAAGATGTTTCACTCTCTTGCACCAGCATATCTAACTACTCTGATTCCAACAAGAGTTGGCGACACTAATTCGTATAACCTTCGAAATGCAGCTAACCTTCGAAACATTTCATGCAAATCACAGTTGTTGACGAGTTCATTTCTGCCATCAACTATATCCGCATGGAACGCACTCCCGGAAGAAGTTCGTTCATCGCCATCCGTGCCGTCTTTCAAATACAAACTTAATAAGAACATAAAACAAGTTCCTGACTTCTACTACGAAGGTGACCGCAAATCTTGTGCCAATCACGCGAGGTTGCGTATGCACTGTAGCAACCTTAACGAGCATCTATTCTAAAAAAATATTGTCAACAGTCCTAATTGTCAATGCGGGGAAATTGAGGATACTTTCCACTTTTTCTTCACCTGTCCATTGTATAACGTCCAACGAAATTATCTCATTGGTCAGTTATCCACCGTTGGTCATTTGTCTCTTCCACTATTACTCTTTGGATCGAAGGAAGCTTCAAATCAAACGAACAAACTTATCTTTGACCACGTCCAGAACTATATTCGCCAATCTAAACGTTTTTGAGTACAATTTACAACAAACCTTATCCCGATCCCGATCTGACCAGTCCCTGTACCACTTTGCTTATCACACCTTCTTTTTCTTCAACCTTTATCCTTTCTTTCTTCTAACTTATTGATTACAAACTAAAACAACTTGTTTTTACATAGAATAGTTTGCACCATATGACTATAAGATTATATTTATTCGAGTCACTTCAACTTGCGCACCAGCCTAGCAGCGTGAATGACTTACAGAAGAGAGACATAGTATATCCTCAAGGCTTTCTTCTCAATTCTGTGTACACTATTATTTTGTGCATAATTTACATGTTTTTCTGTTTCAATGCATTACGTATTTGGTCTTTGTTAATTTGGATTATGCTCAAATTTGTAGAACTAAACTAATTGTAAATATTATATCGAAATAAATATTGTTTAAACCAAAGATGAGCCAAAACCCTATCAAAATGTTATTGTTTTCTTGATTGAAGTTTTCTCAATTTAGAATTACTAAAGTAAAAATGTTAAAACTTACGGGTTTCTTTGCCCTTTTGCACCTTGACTGTCATTTGTAAAAATACAGTAATGTTACGTAATTGGTGGAACAAAAATGTCATGTACAGTATTTTTGCTTAAAATTCTCTCTCATAAATTTTCCAAATAGCAACCTTAAGGGAAAGTGCTTTCCAGGACCGAATGCAAGTATTGCAAATCGTTATCCTCAAATATTGAATGTAAGACCTTACACTTATCTCTTTGCTGACAGATCGTTGTCTTCTCTGCAGTTAAATTTGTGTCTCAAAAACAAATCAATTACAAGGTCAATGTAAACGGAGGTGTAAGTAAAATATATAGACTTTTGCAGATATTTTAGTTTCTTGAGTTATCGCTGAAGTTTACGTTGCACAAAAATAAATTAAATTGTTCTAAACAAATCATAGACATCAGTTTGGACCTCGATCTGATTTTGTGTTTAATATATTTGGCAATGTGTCATCGTTTCATTATTTTTAGCTCGAAACTTTAATTTCCCACGATTAATTTTGTTATTGAGTACACAATCTTTATTTTTATTCAATTAATTTGGATTAATGTCATGTTTCATTTTTTATGCTGTGTTTGTTAATTACATCGTAAACATCGTAAACAAATGAATTCAACACAAATAACAGAGTTTGATTGTGCTCTACCGAGAAGATAAAATTTATACCATCAACAAGAGTAGTCAAAAATTGTTTACTTTTACATTGCTTGTATAAAGTTCCATTTTAGTTGATTCGTGAGAAAAACGATTTTATGTAATCAGATAAAATGTCAGAAGATTATAAAGACAAGGTTTGCTTATAAACCTCTGGCTGATAAATCTTTCTTTTCTGGTGAATGATTTCAGAATCATGACATGTTTGTTTATATGCTCGATGAGTTATTGTATAGAGAAAACTTGTCTATGAAGAAGTACGGCAATGATTCCTCTAATGATCAACTTCTAAACTGGAAGTTACTTAATTTCAGAATCAAGACGTGTTCGTTTATATTCTTGATGAGTTATCGTATAGACAAACTTTTCTAAGGAGAAGTTAGGAAATGAATCCTCTAATGATAAACGATAAAACTGGAAAATATGAAGTTTAATATTTGTATAGAGATATTGAGTTAATTTCATTACAAAACATGCACTTCGACTATATGGAGTACGGGAAAATACTTTTAGCTGTAAGATGAATAAAAAATGTACAACAAATCATTTGTGACACTCTCAAACAAAACTGACTTTAAGACTCTTATGGAGCCAGAAAGATAAGCTTACGAGCTGTAGTACTTGTAACTTGTATCAATATGACGATCTGTTGGAACACTTTCTTTCCCATTGAATGTATGTATTAATTTTATCTTTCTGATATATGTGATTTGACGTGTTTACACCTTGATTATTGCTAAAGCTCTCAGCAAGGTAATCGTTTTCGTGCAATTTCCAGTATCGTCAAAGATAAGACTCCAATACAATTTCGAGCTAATCGCAGTCTACTTAAAACAAAGTTTCTCTCTACTTAAGCGGTAGGCATCAAAAGTGTAGTTTGATGAAACTGTCGTTTCAAGGGACACATAAAGTAGGCGATGCAAGTCATAAATGGTATACAAGGGTAGAGAGGTCATGCCCATTCAAACTAGTGAAAAACTTTGTTTCATTGAAATATGCTTGATGGTTGGCTGTTTCGTTATAATATTTGTATCGCAACAATAAATTTCGCCGAAAAAAATATATTGTTTATCAATAACTAGTGATACAAGGTTTATAGCCTCCTGATCAAGAAATTATATTTTGGTCACGCATTTATAAACTCAACAGATTTCATAATGATAACACATACATCCATATATTACTACCCCAAGTGTCATTAACAGAGCACATTATTGTCTTTCAAACACTGCATGGTATTGTAATTAAGCCATGAGATTGATAATAACCAACTGGTGTTGTACCTCACCTTTGACACATATCTGTTTTTCACATTGAAATAGTTGTTAAGGGTTGATAACAGAAATATAATATTTCTAAGGCTGTATAGTTGATGGGCTATTCTAGACATGTATATGAAAACCTAACTAAAGGTATGATGTAAATGAAATCTTATAACATACTTTTTTCCTAACGTTGTTTATTTTTTAAACACACAAGTGTAACTTTCCTCATGGTTTGAGGGATTGTGCATTATTCAAAACCAGTGTTAATATCGCTATAACCCAGCGCCACTATTTTGTGAAAATTCATCAAAGACATAAATCACTTGGGAGTGGTCTGACATAATTCATAATTCGATGATTTAAATGGCTGATTTCTATTTCACTTTCCCGTCAAATACGTTGTACATAAAAACCTACATTTTATCAAATCTTATCATTCGAGTTCTGTTGTTGAACGATTACTCTTAAACATATTGGTAATTGTCACATTGTAGAAAGTTGTTACTATTTTTCTGCATTCCTGTTCCTTCGCCATTTAAGTATCGTATGTTTAAAAGTCTACAAATAAATTCATAATGGCAATAGCCGTGCTTGGGTGTAGCGCGTTTGACCATTTTAGTCAAATACGTTTAAGGAAACATAATACATATCCCACAAATTAAATTCATCTTAATTTCGATGTGTGTTGTTGTTTTGAATTATACACATATTGAAGACAGTTTCAAAATATTTAACTGGTATTCGAGAGATCCTCCTTTTTAACCAATGTTTTATCATGTTTAATGTTTAAATTATTCCATATAAAAGGAAATTGGAATTTCTTTTGTCACCATCTCTGACTGATACTGGCGCTTATTTCTTTCTTCCCCATTATATATGTATATATTGAAAGTATCATAAAACAGCAGGAAACATACTGTGGCATTTATTACTCGTTAAACATTTTCAAGATGTGTGATACCTATGAGTTTTCTAAACTGTTGAAGTTGGTTCTTCCACAGCTATAAATGTTATAAGTACAATACAAGTACTTTAATAACACTTCGGAAGAGAATAAATTACGAATGTTTTCCTGACTTCTGAACCAAACATAAATTGGCATTATGTACATATAATAATACAATGCAAACAAAAGGTACAATCCAAGAACGCTCTAAGTAGCCAAATAGTTCAGACTTATTAAATGCTCAAGGAAAAGACCTAACATACACTGAACGAGAGACACACAACCTACAACAGCACAAAAAGACTGCACATGCACTAGATTGGCCGTTTTCAATAACTGCTGGGCTCAACGCATTGAACTTCAAACAATATAATTGTTCACTGTTGGGTTATAATGACATAATTATCCTTTTAAACTCGAGACGTGTTCGTTTATATTCTCGATGAGTTATCGTATAGACAAACTCATCTAAGGAGATGTTAGGCAATGAATCCTCTAATGATGAACTATAAAACTGGAAGACATGAAGTTTAATATTTGTATAGATATATCGAGTACATTTCATTACGGAGCATACTTTTCGGCTATATAGAATACGGAAAAATACTTAAAGCTGTAAGATGAATAAAAAGGTACAACAAATCATTCGTGACAGTCTCGAACAAAACTGACTTTAAGACTCTTATGGAGCCAGACAGATAGGCTTACGAGTTGTAGTACTTGTAACTTGTATCATACGACGATCTGTTGGAACATTTGTTTTCCAATGAATGTATGTATTAACTTTATCTTTCTGATATATGTGTTATGACTTGTTTACACCTTGATTAAATTGCATACAAGGGTAGTGAAGTCATGGCATTTCAAATTGTTTAAAAAACAGTGTTCTATTGAAAGATGCTTGATGATGATTGGTTGTGGGGGAAACTACTTTGTAACAATTGTATTGCAACAATAATTGTGTTTGGATTATGAGAAAGAATAATGTGTGGATTTTCGTGAAATATGAAACTGTTCAGGACGAAATGCACATTTTATGCATATAAACATTTCGGCACTCGTTACGGCGCGTAAAAATATTGCTCCGCCCATTTATCATACAATTACCTATATTTTTATCTACCACCTAAGTTAGAAGTCAGACAGAATACCAGTCTGGGTAAAGTAAGTCCGCCTAATCGTCTGTATTATCACTCCACAGTTATATTCCTAATATTTATGTTTTGTCGTATTTACACCTGGTTTATTGATTACTTTCAATTATATTATAGTTTGCATGTTATTTCTAGACACGTCAAAGAAATAACCCAAATCCAATCATATACTGAAGAAAGTGGAAACATTTTACAAAGAGTTTTTGGTATGGATATGTGTTGTAATCTTTATCATTAGTTATGATTTTTCTTAAATCGGTTGAGGTTGTGAAATAAACAGATGTTTAAGCCGATATGCTTAAAAACCAGACAATTTGAAAAATAATAAAACTGAATGTGTTCGTCGATATAAGCGCTCTTCAAATCTTATGTTCAGCCCCTGTCACATGCCTCGTACGACAAGTGTTCGGTATAAAATAATTCCTATTCTTAAAGTGCTTATTTTCATACCTTCATGCCCAAAGCTCAGACTACTCCAAACCCAAACACGTATGTTAAAGAGGCAATACAGATAGTCAACCCCATCTTTAACCGCATCATGCCTCTTCTTAAGAATTTTCGTAACCCCCTGTGTCTTTTAAAACCTCAGTAAATTTACACTTTACTGACCGTTCCAAGGCGGTACCTAACAATCCTTGATAAGCATACCTAGATTTTTGTATATTGTATATTGTTTTGTGCTGTTCATCCATGTTTCTTGTTTGTGTTTTTTTTGTATTTGTGTTATGTCTTTTGCGTTTACTCAGTGCCATTTAACCGGGTTTATTTTTAAACCTGTTGCTACTGAGCTTGTTTCTGTAGTTTTTCACATAAGTTTTGGGTTCAATGTGCACGTCACCCCGTTGAGCAATTCCTCGAACAATGACCTTTAGCTAGTGATTAAGTTCATCATATAAAATCTGAAAGCGCTTAAAGCGCTTAAAGGCTGTAGGCGCGACACGAGTGTTTTTACTACTTTTTTACAATTTTGTCCACATGCAATGACAATCGATTCAAAGAATGCAATTGGGTGAGCCCGAACTGTAACCGATAAAAAATGTGACCAAACTTTTTCATTTGATTTGAAAAGAAAAACATTTGAAGGTCTGAGTTTAACATAATTTCAGTCGGGGATTTATGGAATCGACCTTCGAATATTGAATTAAAACGAGAGATAAAACAAAATGATGTATTGAACAGATCGTGGGTAGTAAGTCTAGTGTACCCGATGCCTCAATACAAATAACCCTTTCAGCACTGAAACAATCTTGCAGTGAAAATACCGTCTAGTCAAGTTCGAATTAACGATGCATTAAGCAATGTTAACCAGACTAAAATAGGTTCTGAACAATTATGCAAGAGAAAGCATTAACCAACACATGCAAACCATTAGAACATCTGCAATTTGTTTGCGTTTGGTCGTCATTTTAAAACGGATACGTAGGTCATGCCTGCATGGAGTTAAGGGCATGCTGTCGCGTTACAATTCCCATTCAATAAGGGGCTTTAAAGCGTTTTCCGGTACAACTCCAGCCTCGTGTCCGCATATAACACAGTTTATTTGCAGACCCGTGTCTTCAGTTTTTTATCATTAGCTACGCAAGGGATATTGCACCAGCAGTGTACCGTCATGCAACTATCTTGGAAGCTGCTTCTAAAAGTTGATGATTTATAGATATGGGTATTTAATGATGATAAGTGGGTGATGTATGGATATTTTCATGCATTTTTTAGTTGTTAGTATAATATGCGATGATGAAATTGATCGTTTTGGATGGGGCAAAGTTCACATATTATTTTCTACACATGTGTTTAGCGTATACGAACAACTTCCTCGGTTAATATGAATGAGAATCCAATGTTTTCATTTTGTGGTACTTGATCCTTTTAGATCATTGAATATGACTTAGTAAAACTATATTGGTTCTGGAGTGGTTGACAGGAGTATCGAAGACAGTCGGCCCATTTGTGTTTGATAAATGCATGCAAACAAACCTTTAACCATCTACGTGTTTGATATTTTATGTTTACTTCTGACAAAGACTCGTTCGAATCTACCAATTAAACCGATAAAAAGCAAGAGCGGCCAACTGTTAATTACAATGAATACTGCCAAAATGAACAAATACCATTTTTTAACTTTAACGAAGTGTACTTACATTTCGAAACAATTGGAATCTTAATCGTTTTTAACTGTCTTTTCGGATACAAATTTAACCCGATACAATGAAGATAACATGAACAAGCCTAGAACATGAAAGATAATGAGATTTTCTTCAAATATCTAACAGAAAGACTACAAAAGAGACATTCAGAAAAAAGATTAATTGCGCAAAATTATATTCATCTTAATATTAATGTGTGTTGTTGTTTTGAATTGTATACATAATATAAAAAGTTTTAAATATTAAACGGTAATTCGAGAGATCCTTCTTTATATCCCACTTTTTATCACGTTTAATGTTTATTTTATATAAAATGAAATCGGAATGACTGTTGTAATCAACACTGAATGATACCGGCGCGAATGTTTTCTGCTTCATTCTACATGTGTATATCGACAGAATAATAAAACAGCAGGAAATAAACTGTGACATGTATTACTCGTTAACATTTCCAAGAAGTGTTAATATTACAGTGCGTCACATCAATTTTCTAAACCGTTAAAAGTAACAATAGCAAAAATACCCTAAAATATTCGAGTTCTTTGTCAGCTGTAAATGTTACGAGTACAATACTTTTATAAGTACTAAAGTACTACTTTTGACGATTCCAAGAATCCCAACACTTCAGAATAGTTCAATGCTCAAAAAAAGGCCTCACATACACTGAACGCGAAACACACAACGTACAAACAACACAGATAGAATGCTTATGAATTAAAATATCGTTACCAATGTTGGGCTCAACGCATTGGAACGGTCAACGAAAGAAGAGAAAGTTAAATGTGGGTATTTACATGATCATATATTCTAACCTAATACTGATGACTTAGGTGGGTGTTTAGTCACCTGAAACTCCTGTTTACCCCACAATATCAGACGATCTTCTCATCATGCCAGAATGATACAATATAATGATATTATGACTTGTTTCACAAAGTAATAATGTTAAATGCAAGTGTGTTCTTTTGTTCCCATAACGTGTACTGTCTACAGCAAGTGTGTTGTCTTGGTCGAAAAACCATTGGTCTTGTAGCGATAATTTTTCGACGCCAAAGATAAGTTTATAGCTAGAAATCCTTGAACAGACCTGATGTATCTATAGTATGGCTCATTAATAAGGCATATATAATACTTTATCAATTGAAGATGAAATTGTTTTTATGGAATGAAATAATTTTATATTAGGTTTTTTTTTTATTTAATACATCGTCTTATGGACCTCGTTCCGGAAAAACTGACAGAAGCTGACAGATAGGTCGCTTTAACGCTTTTCCTAAAACGTTTTATTAATAATATCTGTCATGTGTTCCCGTTCCGGATAGAAAAATCCGACGCGATGGCACCTGCGTTGCCAGGTAACGAGGCTTGCCGATTTACCGGCTACGCAGCGTGCCCGAGGGTCGGATTTTTCTATCCGGAACGGACACACATGATAGATATTTTTTCTAGCATACATTAAATTACATTTTTTGTGAAGAAAATACATAAAAGGCGCATTTTTGTACATATCACCAAAACGCGCGTGCGATGATGTTTACTGACGTCATGACGCGCAGTAATTTGTATTCACTGCATACGTCAATAAATACCTTCGACATCACGTCTTTTAAGGGTTATTTTGTTTTGTCTTTTAAAGTTTAGTTTTGTTAAGTTGATGTTAATGGAACTCATCTATTTAAATCTCATAAATATGATTAAATAAAGTGTATTATAAAAGAAATTGAATTTATTACGTCACAGCGCGTGACTCATCTGGCATGGGGGGGGGGTGCCAGATGAATGGAGTTTTCCAGCACGGCTGAATTCACTGGAAATGCCTATCCAGTGTGCTAGAAATGTGTGTATTAAATGGCAAGTCATGATAGTATCCTAATTAGTTTGTGTGTTACAAATGTTTCGCTTATATTGGACTATATGTAAGGCTGAGATCGCATATACTTGGGGCGTATGTAATTTTGTTTTTGTTTTTCTATCTATTTACCGCCAAATTTCCAGATAGAAATCATTAATGAATGGTGACAAAATATGTTGTAACAATTTGCGAATTAAAAATCGTTCAACAATAATATGAAATAGACTTTTTTACAAAAAGCGTTGACTTTTATGGTTCGCACAAGAAATATGTAAAATACAATGCTTGAATTTAAACAGACAGTTTGTTTTTTGTTACTAGTATCTACTTATATTCTACAAAATTCTATAATGTTCTCCGCACAAATGATTTAGGAACGTTACAATATATAATTCTCTTTCTAGCATGTTATAGTTTGACACAAATTGTTGGTAATTATCTTCCTGACAACCCGTTGTAGTTGTTATGAAAGTTGAGCCTAAAAGCATTTAAAATGATATTGTTTTCTTGATTGACGTTTTCTATATTTAGAGTCATTTAAGTAAAAATGTACAAACAAAGGGTTTTATTTGCCCTTTTGCAACTCACCTGCCATTTGTCATTATACAGTTATGTTACGTAATTTGTGATACAAAAATGAAATGTACACTATGTTTGCTTAAAATCCTCTCTCATAGATATGTAGATAGAAACCTTTAGGAAGAATGTTTTTCCTGAACCGAATGCAAGTATTGCAAATCGTTATTTTAGTAGGCCGACATCCAAAAACATTGAATGCTAGGCCTAACACATGACCCTTTGCTGCCAGATCGTTGCTGTTCTGCTTTGCAGTTAAAATTGTCTCTCCCAATCAAATCAATTACCAAATCAATAAACAATAAGGTTTTGTTAACATGTATAGACTTTTGCAGATATGTTTGGTTTATTAAGTTATCGCTGTAGTGATCGTTGCACGAATATCACTTACATGGTCCTAAACAAATCATAAACATCAGTGTGAACATCAATCTGATTTTGTTTTTAGATTATTTTGCAATGTGTCATCGTTTTATCATTTTAGATCGAAACTTTAATTTCACCCGATTATTTTTTTATTAAGCACACAATCATTATTTACGTCAATTAATTTGAACTAATGACATGTTTCATTTTATAATGTTGCGTTTGTTGATTACTTCGTAAACAAATGAACTCAACACAAAGAAGCTTGATTTACTGGGCTGTACTGAGAACAGAAATATTATACCATCAAAGAGAGTAGTCATAAAATATGTTTACTTTTATATCGCCTATATGAAGTTACATTTTAGTTGATTCGTGAGAAAAACGATTTTATGTAATCAGATGAAATGTCAGAAGATTATGTAGATAGCGTTTGCTTATAAACCTCTGGCTAATAAATCTTCCCTTTCCGATAAATGGTTTCACAGTCAAAACGTGTTTGTTTATATGCTCGATGAGTTATTGTATAGAAAAAAAATATATAGGGAGTTAGAAAATGACTTGTCTAATGGTGAACTATAAAACTGGAAGTTATAAAGCGTAATATTTGTAAAGAAACATAATTACAAAACATGCACTTTGCCTATATGAAATATTGGGAAATACTTTTAGTTGTAATATGAATAAATCAAAAATCATTCGTGACACTCTCAAACAAAAATGACTTTAATACTCTTATTGAGCTAGACCGATAGACTTACGAGTTGTAGTGCTTGTAACTTGTATCAATACGACGATCTGTTGGAACACTTTCTTTCCCAGTGAATGTAACTATTACAGTTATCTTCCTGATATATGTGTTATGACGTGTTACACCTTGATTATTGCAACATCTCTCAGCAAGGTAATCGTGTTTATGCAATTTCGAATCTTGTCAAAGATAAGAATCCAATACAATTCCGAGCTAATCGCAGTCTATTTAAAACAATGTTTCTCCCAAATAAAGCGGTAGGGATCAAAAGTGTAATTGGCTGTAACTGTTGTTGCAGATGACGACTAAAGTAGGCAATGTCAGTCATAAATGTCATACAAGGTAGTAAGGTCATGGCCATTCAAACTAGTTAAAAACCCAGTGTTCTATTGAGATATGGTTGATGGTTGGTTGTGGGAGAATAAACTTTGAATATTTTTATTGCAACAATAATTGTGCTTGGATTAAGGGCAAAAATAATTACGTGGATTCGCGTGAAAAATAAAACTGTTCACAGTGAAATACACATTTCATGTAAATAAACTTTTCTGTACTTGTTATAGCGCGTAAAAATATAACTCCGCCCAAGAAATCGTGCACACATAATTATACAAGTATTAATGCAATAACCTATACTTTTATCTACCACCTAAGTTGGAAGCCTGACATAATGGCAGTCTGAGTAGAATAAATACGCCTAATCGTCTGTATTATCACTAAGTAATATTTCTGATACTTATGTTTTGTCGTATTTACACCTGGTTTATTGATTTCTTTCAGCTAGGTGATCGTTCGTGTGTTATTTCCAGACACGTCAAAGATATAAATCCAATCATATACTCAAGATAGTGGAAACATTTTTCAAACAGTTCATTTTTGCAAAAATGCATGGATATGTCTTGTAATCTTTATCATTAGTTAGGATTTTCCTTAAATCTGTGGTAGTGGTGAAAGTTACAGATGTGTAAGACGATATGCTGAACTTCAAATCTTATGTTCAGCCACTGTCACATACCTCGTACGACAAGTGTTCGGTATAAAATGACTCCTATTCTTAATTGATTATTTTCCTTCCTTTAGGGCCTAATGTCAGACTACTCAAAGCACAAACATTTGAGGGGCAATACAGATATTCAACCCCATCTTCCACCGCAACATGCCTCCTCTGAAGAACTTTCCTAACCCCTAAGTGTCTTGTGGTCATGCCACACAGGTGTCTTCGCCTCGTTTAGCAATTCCTCGACCTTTGACCTTTAGCTAATGATTAGGTGCATCATCTTAAAATCAAAGCGCTTAAAGGCAGTAGGCCAGACAATTGTGATTTTACTTTTTTAAACAATTTCGTCCACATGCAATGAAAATCGAATCAAAATAAGATATTGGGTGGCCCCGAACTGTGACCGATAAGTGATTATCATTACCTAATAATAGGTTATGATAATTGATTAAGTTCTAATACAATGAGCTAATACAATAAGTTTTATAACGGTAACTTATAAACCTATATATAAGAATATATGATGATTGTTTTCATCTCGCAAGAATTTTGCTCGTGTAAAGTAGAATAAATGAAACCCGATTTAAGCTGAGGATATTTTGGTTATGTGTAGTAGTTGTGTCTTAGTCAACGCATTTCCATCTTCTGCGGAATTATCTATAATTATCTGTTCCCTTGGTTCCCAACCAAAATGTATTTAAGATTATTTGGCTTACTTTTAAATTCATATTAACGTTGCAATCATCTTATGGACGTATTTATATGAAGTTGTCTTTTAATTCGCATTATTTTAAACCCTATAACACCATTTATACCGTTCTGTTACCCCTGTGCATTATCTATCAAACATCATCATGTCAAAAAGTAGATCTGATGAAACCTGATTTTGATTTGATTGACTGACTAACTAGAAATAGGTTTGATGTTATATACCAATTATTGAGTTGGAAAATCAAAACATATCGCAATTGGATTTAACTTCGTGACGATCAATATACATATTGCAATCATCAGTTTTAGATGGTATTTTGTCCTTAATTGTTACCAATTTAAAATGACCAAATGGTCCGTGCAATTGAAAATAAAATTACCTGTGTGGATATCAGGTTAAAAGCATAACAGCGTTTTACGGGATCAAACTTCGTACACTAAAACGTGAAAACACCGGCACAATAGCTAACATCCAATGATGTATTCAAAAGTAGTAATTGTTGTGTACCCAACGAATGAAACAATAATATCCCTTCCAGCATAATAATACAGTCTAGTTAAGATAGAATTTACAATGCATAAAATAACGTTAAGTAGACTTAGAAAAGAAACTGAACAAAAATGCTGACCAAGCATTAATCAGCATTTGCAAGCCTTCCGAAAATAAAAAAGGCTGCAATTTGTTTAAAGCGGAACGGAGTCGTTCTTTTAAAAGGATGTATTGATCCTGCTTGATTGTTGTTCAGGAGCCTGCCGCCCCGTTACAATTTATATAAAGAGGTTTATCCCTGCATATAACACAGCCTTTTTGTGCAGGCCCGTATCTACAGTTTCTATCATTAGCTACACCAGGTATATTACACCATCAGTGTATCGACATACAACTGTCATGGCAATTGCTTTTAATAGCCTATGATTGATGGACATGGAATTTAACAGATGATTGGTGAATGATGTATCAATGGATGTGTTCATGTTATGCCAAACATGTGTTTTTGTAATAGTATAAAACACAGTGATGAAATGGCTCGCCTTGGGTGGGGCATGTTTCGCATCCTATTTTTCAAACATTTGTCTATCGTATTGGAACATCGTCCTCGGTTGATATGAATGTATGCTCACAGTTTTCATTTGCTGGTATAAGATTATTTGAGATCAATGAATATGCCTTCGTAAAACTTGAAATGGAATGGTGCTAGGGTGATGATGTTAAACGTTTTGTTTACACAACTGTCAATAAACAGCCCTTATATAGTGACGTGTATTTACCCACGTGGTATATGACGTCACAAATGCAACGTGCAGCAACGTTATGGCACAGTAAACATATTAAAACTAAGATAGATGTTTTATTCCTCGAACAGTCCTAATTCAAGTTATTTACCTAAGCTTGACTGTTGTTCTTGTTTCTTCACAAGAGATAACAAGAAATATAGGAATTCGACGTACAAATAAACATTTCGTTCAATTAGTCCATTGGCTATGATTTTCAATTTTGATGTCGGATGACGCCATCTAGTTTTGCTGTCAATAAAAAGGGTATTGGTTGGTGGTTACTAATATTAAAAGTGGTCTGATAGTAAATTACAAATTAATCGTTTTTCAGTTTGTTCTTTTGTTATTTATTTCAGCATGAAATAACTTATTTAGCAATTTGTGTTTATAGCAACTTGTTTGTTATAATTTTCATATATTTTATCCCTACCCCTCAAACTCATGACTTTGTACGAGCCATAAATCGTCCAAAAAATATAAACATGCCATGATTCTGAAGTGATGTTTCGTAGACATCATCAAATTTTGTGCTGTTGTTCCGTGTTTCTTGTTTATGATTTTTGTTTCGTGTTTTATGTCGTTGGCCTTAACCCTGTGCTATTAAACATGGTCTATGTTTAAACTTTTGCCTACTGAGCTTGTTTATTTAGCTTTCCATATATATATCAAATGATATTTAAATACTATGGGTTCACTGGGCATCCAAACTGTACATTATGGTAACTTGGATACATTATATTTTATAATGTTCCGATTTCACATATCATTGATATCGAATTGATTTTTGGAGTGTTTTTGTTCTTAAACATACCAATATTTTAGATAACGTGTCATACCGTTTCGTAGGCACCATTTATTTACAAACTGTCAGTTTGACTATTTATATCCAAGTACATCACTTTAGAATCATGGCATGTTTATATCTGGACGATTTATGGCTCAGACAAACTCAAGTTGGTGATCTTATATAACCGATTAACTATATAATGGGATTTGTGGGTTTTATTTTGTACATTTTAGATATTTCAAGTACGTTGTGAGTGCATTTTGGCGTTCTCTTGTAAACATTTGCTACTTATTGCTTTTAAAACTTCTAAATATACTACTAGCGTAGTTTGAAAAGCCTTGTTTAGAGTACAATATATTTAAGAATTGTGTTTATCCTTAAAGTACACAAATGTCCTGTTTCTATCTGGTTTAGTGAAGCCTTTATTTTGAGTCGAGTGTGAAAATAATGATTGTTTCTATGATAAACCATCAACCTCAGTTAAACTTTCTCTATAATGTTTGTAAGGATGGATAGTCGTTTACAAAATTGGTATATACTTAACGCGTATACTTGAATACAATGGACAAACAAGTAGCAAATGAAATTCGTCTTCTACAAAACATTCACAATATAGACAATAGCGATATTCTTTATCGATTCCAAAGTGCCGTCCCTTTTCTATCATGAGATTATAACATGAACTCCTAAATCTTGCAAACAGCTTCTAATTGTTTTTAATATACACCCAAGAGTCAAAGCCTAAATGATCATAGAACAAAAGCATATCATAACATTTCTTAACATAGTTATCATTCTTCAAACTCAAAATTCTTATTCAATATTTCATACAGCGCCGTGCAGACATTATATACACAGGAAATCTACCTAGATCAGCTAATACTGCATCGTTACAAGCATTCAGTGACACATTAAAAAATCTCTTACACGCATTAACATGAACAGTTTCAATACATTGTATATTCTTGAGTCCCCATAACTAAGACTCATATAAAAGAAAATGACTTATTCTTGCTTCAAATACTTCCTAAAACATTGAATACGGTACGTAACACAAGTGTTGAAAATAAATAGCAACTTGGTTCAAAACACGTTCCTAATCATATCCTAAAATGTGACAGCAAATGCTCTATTATTCCCTAAGTGTTATATAGGATTAAGGAAATTGAAGTAATAAAGGCTTCGATTGAAAGAAATCTGTTCAATTGAGTATCTAACAGTTCTAGGTTTTGTTTTCCTTTAAAACAAAATGGGTAAACTCATTCATTTTCAAAAAGGCCATCAAAGCCATTTTACATGAGAAAAGTTGTAAGGATTCATAATCGATAAATATTTTTAACCCTGTTAAGCTTTGAGGTCTATAAAGCAATGCCGTTCATGTAATGTTGGTTTATATATGTTTAGCTGAATAAACCTTTGTATGTAGTGGTAATCTGCTTTAAACTTGCTTTGATAATTTTGGTCGATTTGGTGTTGCAAGTTTTGAAATCTCTAGAGCATATAACACAAATTGGAAAGTGACTACTAATAATCAATAACTGGTAATATACACTGTTAATGTCATCCTGATAGAAACATGATTCTTATGTCAATAATCTAAAACCTCAACAGAATTCAATTTTAATAACACATACATACATACACAATCTTATTAGCAGTGTCGTTAACAGAGCACCGAATAGTCTTTCAAACTGTGCATGGTATTGTATGGATTGATAGTGTAACCAACTGGTGTTGTATCTCACCTATGAAACATGTAGATAATCATAATCTGCTTTAATTTTGCATTGGTGTTTTTTGTCGTTTTGATTTTTGAAATCTCTTAGGCGAAACACACCAATTCGTAAATGATTACTTATCCTAACATGCCTATTCTTTATCTTCTTTTGAACACATGACAGTGAACTAAGGAATTGTTTTACCATCTAAATCTATTGGCTACATTCCATCCTACTTGGCTATGAAGCTGAATGGTTTTTGAATCAAAACATTTCCTAAGAATTCTGTATCTACCTGATCTACATTTAAGCTTGTTTACATTTAACCGCAATATTTGTACTTTTTCGGAAACATAGTGGTTTGGTTATTTTTTTATAAGAAACGTAGCTTGTTTCTAACGTTGTTTAATGTTTAATAAACAAATGGTTATTCCGCATGTAAAGAGGTCAATTAAAAATATAAATGTAGGACTTTTTAGTGATCTCTAGCCTCTAGATTTCACGATTGTTAGTATATGAATTTACATTATTTATTTACTTTAGGCAAAAAAAGAATTGTTTGGTTTTTCAAGCACGGGTGCATTCGTTTTTAAGCTCTCGCTTCCTTCATATTACATGTATTTTACAAAACTAGTTTTGCAATGTATATTTAAATTTAAAGAGAAATATTTGTAAAAACAATTTTGCTAATCAGTCATAGAAATAATTATTGATACGACAGACGTTATAGGCGCGATTAAAGCATTATAAATAGTTTAGAACCCTTTGAAAAATCTCTTTATGGACTTGTAAACCTTTAAAGATTATGAAACAAATGAAATCATTAATGCAGAAAATCGAACAAACCTAAAGCTCTTCATTGAAATCAAGAACTACAGTGTAAAACAATTCAAGCAGAAATTTGTGCATAAGCAGGAATGCCGTCAGTGTAAGGACGGAGTTACAGGAGAAATATGCCAACATGTCGACATGCTAAAATTTGTTAGCACTTCAAGATCATATAATGGAAAATTGTATTCAAACTGAAGTATAAAGTGAGTATGTTTGGTCATATAAGTATGAAAAATGAATTTTAAAGAGTAATTAAGGTAATGAGACAGTGAAAAGGCGAGCAAAGGGTGGGTGGCGCGAGAGAGAGTGTGGGGGATGCATGAAGGGAGAGGGTTGAGAAATAGCAGGATGATAGGAAGGGAAAGGAAAGATGAGTGCATGAAAGCCGGACAACAAGAGCAAATGGGTCCTGGGGTCGATTGACAAGATCACACATACGATCGGTGGTTCAGAGTGCTGGGCTTTAAAACCTGCACAACTATTTTGTGAAAATTCAACCAAGATTAATATCCCTGGAAGGCAGTGTGTTCTAACTATTAGTATTTTGTGGGAAAAGAGAGAGAGAGAGAGAGAGAGAGAGAGAGAGAGAGAGAGGGAGAGCCTCTTTAAACTTAGATTACTAGAGAAAAAAACATATATTTTAAATGTTTATTTAAGTGTCAAAGTATGTATATTCATGATAAATCTAGAAATGTTCGTAGAATTAAAACAATGTCCGTTTTAAATATTTATTTATTTACAAAGATGTCTATTTTAAATCCAGTACATGGTATATATTAACAAAGATTTATCGGTTCTATTTTTAAACGCGTTTGACGTCATTTTCAGGCACCTTAGCTTAAAACAAACTCGTTTTATCATGAGCATTACTCTCCTATGCCATCATAATGTTCTTAATGTTTTAGGCATTGAATCATGTTTTTGTCTCCCACCGATTTTGCCTTTAATAAATTGCTAAACGTTACCTTATCATCAATTCGGCATTTTTTTCCATAACTGCATTCCGCAGCCAATTGTATAAACAATGGTAAATATTTACCTCGGTAAATTCCGTGGTAATATTACCATGGCGGTAATTACGTTGTATAAAAGAAATTACCAAGGCAATAAATTTACCAGGGTAAATTTTACCAAAATGTCCCATAATGCAATTGAGTGACGTCATTTTCCCGCACAGCTGTCAGATTGGAGGTATCTTTTTTATAAAAAAATGAACGTCCACATTCCATTTTTATAAAAAAAAAAATCTAAAAGGCAGGTTTAATGACAAAATTCATTAAATCAGTCCAACAAGTTACATGGTAAATATTCAACAAAACAGTAAAAAGTATTTATAAGCTACTCCCGTAGCTGATCAATAAAACACATGCAACACTTCAAGGGGTAGGTTTATTCTGAATTCAGGGATGTTACTCTTTACTTCATACAAAACGGTTTACGAATACCGCAGAAAAATGCGAACATTATTGCAAGTCATAATGACACAATATATCTGAATATTTAAAACAGAAATTAACTTACAATAAATGATACTTACATAAAATACAAAAAAAAATGTCTTTGAATAAAATTTTATGGCATCGTCCGTTTTTCTCACGCTGACACCTAAGGAATTTATAGTCAGTTTCAACTTGTCATAGAATTTATGCACTTAGTTTCATAGAATTGATTCTCATTAAAGTGATCAATAATTCATATCTCTAATCTAATATGTACCATTGTTTCAGTATTCCATGTATTTCTTAATTAAAGCTGGGGGTCCATTGTTATATTTTAAGCTGAATTATTGCTGAAATTAAGAATATATGTCAGCAAACACCACTGATTCTTTTAGTGTCAATACAGACACATACTATAAGTGTACTAAGTCTTGATCTTTTCTATATCTCCTATGTGAAATGTCATTTCTTGAAGAATTCCATTTATTTTAATGCTGCATCCAACCACTTTGCAAATTCATAAGATTATTAAACTACATGCGACATTTGTATATCAGTTATGTTTATTATTAATGACCAAATGATCTTGAATCTTTTTCTTTGATCTTGTTTGTAGCATATATATATGTTTGTTTGTATATATGTTTGTATAATTATGTTCCTATGCAGTAGCCTCAACTTGGCACTAAAAGTGTATATAAACTTAATGAAATTATTTTTAGTGTCTGCTTATTTATGTCATCATTGTTTCTGTTTAAAATAGAATGAAACATGATCTCTTCAGTTATTGTCAGCACTATTTAATAATATTTTTTAACTATTTAAAAACTAAGCTGTCCCATTGTGGATGTCAAATTTAAGTGTTAGAAGTACTTACTCATATAGTCACCATATTTCCATTTTACAGGAGCATAAAGTCAATATACAAAAAGTGTAACATTTATTTTCTATTTTCATTAAACTATAAATGGTCTTTAATTAAAATCAAAGTCAATTCTTATGTAGATACCAATAACCAGAATCAGCAATGTTAAACAGCATATTATACACTAGCGGCTCCATGAAGTTCATTTTGTGATGTTTTCTTGACGGCACATTTGTCATATAACCTTGGTCCTCCACTGGTAGCAATCTAAAGAAAACAAAATTATTTTGTACTCATTAAAATGATATGCTGTCTGTGAAAATCAGCTTCATATCTTAAATGGGGGGGGGGGGGGGGGTGACGTCGTTCCCTAGAGACCAATGTTTCTATAAATTTGAAAGGTAAGTTAACAAAAGCGTCGGTAAGAGATGATTGCTTTCACAATAAACAAACCAGTTATTAATATTTTGCTTTCACTAAAATGACAGTATTCTGATAATTTACAGAAGAAAAAAAAACATCTAATTATTACCTCACTGCTCTTGGTGTCTTTAATCATGTGTCTTTTATATGTTCTAACATCACACTGGCTCTGCTGGCTTTCGCTGATGAAAAGCCTAAAATAATTATTTTTATTCATTATCACAAATATAAAATGGTTGTGTACAACTGAACATAAACATATTTATCACGGAACTGTACTAACTGTATATATATGTAATAGTATAATTTATATAACAAACTCAAAATATCATACATGGGTATGTTGTCATACCACAGCTGTTGTTTTTGTCAAATATACAGTAAACTTTTATATTATCAAGGCACTTCACAGTATTTGGTTAGCAATCACCCCATTGTGTGCCTCTATGTAAAAGAAAACTGTAGAAATAGACTATAGACTGAGGTATTTTTCATAGAAAATGACGTCATAGCTGTCATTTATTGTTCAATGTTTACAGGCGGTTCAATTTGATTGTAAATATTTATGTGCAAAATAATCAAAATATGTGCAAAGTGGGATACATTTCAACAAAGTAAGGTCGAGACCTGCAATCAAGTGTTGGTCTCGAACCATTGCATTGAGCTTTGAAAGATTTTTTAAAGATTATTTAAACGCGAAACAAGGTAAATAACTTTCTTAAACTTCAGATTTCTTGTGTCACTGTGTTTGTACATGAAATTTGTTCGTTGGAATATTTATAATGCATTTATTTGTTCACACAGTGAGTTATTGGCGATTTCTTACCTCTGTGTTCCTGTCTTCTATTGATATGGACGTAATGGAACAGTTTTCTAAGCACGAAGTTTCAGTTTGTCTTTAAAATCGACAAAATGAGTTGTGAATCAAGCGTTTGTTTATGTCTGGTCGGCCATCTTGATTCTAGTAACTGAGACGGTAAATCAATTTACCCACCTCTTGGAGGAGGGTAAATATTACCGCGGTAAATAGCTTGGTAAAATCTTAATTTTGTTTTATACAATTGATTACCGCCAATTTACCAGGAAAATTACCGCCGGTAAAATATTACCCTGGGTAAATCTGTTTATACAATTGGCTGCTGAAGTACATATAAATTGTTACGTCATTTAGTTTGAAAAAATGGTTGGTTGTGGGAGAGCAAGCCTTGTAGCATTTGTACTTCAACGAGAATTGTGCTTTGATAATGAGCAATAATATGTTGTGGATCCTCGTGACATCTGTATCTGATCAGGTTGAAATGCACATTTTATGTATGTATACATATTTGAACCCGTAATGACGAGTAATAATAATACACCCTCCCAGAAATCTGGTAAATATTGTCATATAAATGCAATCAGCTCTAATTTTAGCTGCCAACTGCATTGCAAGCCAGACTGAAATACACTCTAGGTTAATTTATTCCACCCAATGTCTCTCATAGTAATAAAGAATTTCAGTGTAAAACAATTCAAGCGGAATTTTGTGCACGGGCGGATATGCCTTTTATGTTAGGTTGAAGTTACAGGAGAAATTACTTTGGGAATCAGAGGAAGGGAGTCAGGAATAAGTTTGAAAAGAAATTTAGAGAGCGGGTAAAGAGACAGTAAAATAGAGAGAGCGAAATAAATGAAGGCATGGGATGAGAGAGAAAGAGATTTTGTGGTATGCATGAAGGGAATGAGTGGAGAAAGAGATGGATGAGTGGTAGGGAAGGACATTGGAAACGAGAATTTGAAAGCGAGAGAGACGGACAACAAGAGCAAATGGATGCTGCGGTCGATTGGAAATTTATTGCGTCAAACACGACCACATACGCATGTACTATTGGTAGTTCTGAGAGCTGGTGTTAAAAACTGCACATTTTTTTGTAAAATTCAACCAAGATTTAGATCCCTGGGAGGTGGTTTGTCATCATAATATAATTCGAGGGTTTCAATGGCTGATTTTTGTATACCTTTCCGCATAAGTTGATAGAATGATATTCTTTCATGCTTTTCGATGAAATATGGGGTTTTACCAGTGAAAAAACAACAGTGAAAATATCAATTTGATATTTTCGCTGCATTGCCTGCAGTGAAAATATCAACTTTTGGGGACTACTGTTTTCATCAATTGTAGTTACTTCCCTTGGCTTTCAGCAAAACTGAATTACCTCCCTTGCCAATATACATGTACATTAAGTTGCGTCTGCAACACTTTTGACAACAGACAAAAAGTAAAAGCAAATAATAATATGTGATTTATTTCATAATTAACACAGAAGAAAGGTAAAAATGGATGAAATTAACAAAAATGGTTTAGATCTCTTGTTTGGAAACATTTTTGGTGCCGATGCATTTTTAAATAGTGATTTTGAAATTGAACCAGTTGATGAACACACAGCTAGAGAAACAACAGAATTCCTTCAAAATAATGCTGACATATCCATGGCAGAGGAACATTCCCAAATGTCAGAAATAGTGAGTGTAAGAGAATTCAGAACTGTGAATGTAGATCATTTTCTTGAAGAAAACGTAAACAAAAATACAGTGAAAAAACAGAAAGTGATCTTAAAGTTTTCCGCCAATTCTTTCTCACAAGGGAGAACACCACAACATTCAATTTATTCCACCTGATCAACTAAATGACTTGATCTGCAATTTTTTGCTATCTGTAACAAAAAAATGGGGAAGAATATGAACCGACAAGTTTGAGAAGCTTTGTCAGTTCTATAGACAGACAATTGAAGGTGTCACAATCAAAAGCATGCATCGTAAACGACATAGAGTTTGCAAAATGTCGAAATGTGGTAAAAAGCAAACAGAAATCACTGAAAAAGCAAGGGCTTGGAAACAAACCAAAGGCCGCAGAATCCCTGACAGATCAGCACATTGAAAAAATGTATGAGGCAAAAACCCTTGGAGATTTCACTGCCAAGTCATTAATTCACTCCATGTGGTTCATATGTGTCACTTTCTTCGGGATGCGCACTGGCACTGAGATCCATAATCTTAAGTGGGGTGATGTTTCTGTTGGTCTCGATGAAGGCTCCGGACGCGAGTTCTTGCAGCTGTCTACAGAAAGACAAACAAAGACCCGTACTGGGGCAAATGCACGCGACATAAGGCATTAACATAACAGTGTCAGTCATGTCAAAGCTAAGAAATAAATTATACTTTTGTGTAACAAAATACTTTTGAGAATTTGATTTAAATAAAAAAATTGTATCAATAACTATTATTTCTAAACAAACCACTTTTCCTCCAAAAAAAGACAAAACCAACCAAGAGCTTATGCTGTGCTGGGAGACCCTGCAAGAGATCCAGTTCATCTATACAGAACATACACAGACATGCGCCCATCTGAAATGCTTCAGGAAAACAGCCCGTTTTTTCTCAGCATTTGTACTTCACGTCAGGGTGGATGGTATAAGAAATCTGCAATGGGTGTTAACAAACTGTATAACATCATGAACGAAATGAAAGCAGATGCCGGCATTGATGAAGCGAGAATTACACCCTACAGGTATATATCTAACAATTTATTCAATAAAAAATATCTCACCCTGAAGTTTTTTCCAGTATATTTTCCATAGTTGTTTTCCATTGTTGCTGCTCGTGTCAAACATTTGCTGTAGTTTGGATAGATATATTTCAAACAACAAAACGAATGCTCAAACACGTTTTATTTCATCTTAAGTCAGTTTCAGCTGTATTTTGTTAGCTGTTGATGTTCTTTTGCAGTGCCAGAAAACGAATGGTTCAGAAGCTCAACGACGAAGGTGTACCTCCCAACCAAATCGTACAAATTTCAGGCCATAAGAATATAAACAGCCTGAATAATTACAGCAAATTGAACACAAACCAGTCGATGGAGATCTCGGATAATTTGTCAAATGCCAATTCCAATGGTGGACCAACCAATGCATCCAGAAGAAACTTGCCTGCATCCGATGCTGCAACGAACATGTCCCGTGGTTTCTTTGTAAACACCAATTTCATGGGAGATGTCACTTTCAATTTACAGAATCAAGACCAAAACACTCTCTCGCAAAAGCAGCATGTGGTGAACAGAAATCCACAAATTCCTTCTCCATGTTCCGGTCAGGGGGAGAGAAGACCTGTCTACAAGAGAATCCGGCTGATATCTGATAGCGAGAATCCCCATTTGTTTAACTGACACTCACTCGACTTGAAATATTCCATTCACTAAACGCCGAAGCGTGTAATTCGGTTTGTATTCATGTGCTCTTTAATTGTATTTGTTAATTGTTAATAAACTGTTATTATTTTGAAACATATACATGAATAAAAGTTCATTAATGAATTATTTTTTATTAAGTTTGCACTGAAACATCAGTAATTTCTAAACTACAGCAAAATGACATGGATAACTATTTTTTCGGCGAACCGGAAATGAAAAATGAGGTCACTCAATTTGCATGAGGGGCGTTCTACGGGTAGTGTCGTAAATATCACTCTTTTGAAAAAAGGGGGTAATTAAAAAAAATAATAAAAAAAATAAAAAAAAATCCGAAAATAAGCATGAAAGAAACAGAAAATTTGTTTATTTCAGCGTAAGATCGTATTTTATTTCACTCGTGATCATAGAAAAGCTACATTTTCACTCGTGGCTTCGCCACTCGTGAAAATATGTTTTTCTATGACACTCGTGAAATAAAATACGATCTTACGCTGAAAAAAACAAATATCCTCTATTTCTTTGATGGAATGCGCTTTTAAAAGGTGTAAAAACCTTTGATATAATGATATAATCTGGCTGAGATTGAGACTTTACTTTCACTTTATCGTGAAATGAGGGCCAAGTTTGCTTATATTAGAACATGTGTAAGGCTGAGATCTCAAATACTGGGGGAAGGTGGCTGTTAAAGGCTGTAGATTTGTAAACTTTAAAGCAAGTATATGTTATTTTTACTTACCGACAAATTTACAGGAGGAAATCATTTAGGGAAGGTAATAAAACAATTTACGTATATAAATTCGTGTAACTTTATACTGTTATCGGGGTTTATCCAAAAGCGAACGCGATTTTCATTCACACAACATTATGCTTAATACCATGCATTGACTATTTTCCCCTTATAATCTACTAATATTTTACAAAAGTCTGTAATGTTCACCGCACAAATAATTTAGGAACGTAACAATATGAGAGCCTATTTCTAGAATGTTATAGCAGAAGACAAGCTGTTGGTAATTGTCTTCCTGATAATTCGTTGCAGTTGTTCTGAAGGATGATCTAATAAGCTACAAAATTGTTTCCTTGATTGACGATTTCTATATTTAGGATCACCTAAGCAAAAATGTACACACACGAGTTTGTTTGCCCTGTTTAAACTCACCTGCTAGTTGTCACAATACAGCTGTGTTACGTAATTCGTGTAACAATAAAAACAAAATTAATCGTATGTACCCTTATTGTGAAATAGATTGGCAAATACTAACCTTGAATAGAAATTCTTTGCTAGTAAGAATGCAAGTATTGCATATTATTATAAGTAGTAAAACCTAGCTACTCAAAAACTGCATCATGCAGAAAATGTATATGAATGATATAATCTTTTAAATTCTTTGGAATACACTACCAACGCGAATGGCAACTGACTATACATCACTTCTTTGTCACGTGACAAAAAGTAAAGATGCTCGCGCTAATGTTTTAGTTCAAACTTTTCGTATATTTTGGTAAAAATCAACAGTATTTTTAACAAACAACAGTTACATATAGAATAAACGTTAATTATTTGAATGTTGATTTAATCGAAAATGCATCTATCAGAGAGAGAGAGTCCATTTAAACGTTCATCACTTATAGAAAAACATGTATTTCAAATGTTTTATGAAAGTATCAAAGTATGTTTCTTCATAAAATAAGTAGGAATTTTCGTTTATAGAATAGTTTATAGAATAATGTTAGTTTTAAATAATGCAATTTTTTACACAGTTGTCTTCTTTCAAACCATGACAAAGTATACATTAACAAAGATTTATCGTTTCTGTTTGAACACGCGTTTGGCGTAATTTTTGTTGTATGCTATTACAGCATTAGCGATATTTTAATTATAATCCTTATCGCTGCTTATGCGGACACTGTATTTGTAACTTATATTTAAAAAAAAATCATGAGCAGTTATGTTAACAGACTGATGGCGATGGTGTATATCTTATGTTTGTCTTGGTTAAATCACTTGTTGTTATCCATAACATGGGAACAATACCACATTGTACACTTTGCTATGAACATATTTAATAATACAAAATTATGCGCTATATGCTCTCCTATCTCATGAGAGGATGTCATTGTTTAATCCATTTAATTAAGGATGTCTCTTACTTACATCATATACCAAATTCGTCAGTTAACCATGATTTAGTTGTTTACATCTTTAGACATTTACAGATATTTTGGTGTTTGGCATACAAATGTTATTGTTCTAAACGAAACATTTTAGTATGGCCACCCCTTTTGTCTTCAATATATTGCAAAACGTTTTCTTATCATTATTTCGTGACTTTCCATCAATTAATTTCTGAAGTACAAACAACTTATTTATGTCATTTAGTTTGGGTAAATGATATGTTTCACTTTTGGATGTTTAAATTTCTTATACCATTAACATTTCAGAGACAACCCAATCGACTTGAAATCGAGGCAAGCGGGTCTTCTTGTAAACGTTTTGACCAATGTATTTTCAAACCCATCATATGATAGAGATAGATAGAGACTAACTCGTATGTCGAATGCATATATCATTGCATGCTATGAGATCGAAAATACAATACTTCAAACTAAGACTCGATTTTACAGTGTTATACACAAAGCTACACTTAGTGCCTATTTGGAATCCTAAACACACTTTTCATGTCAATTAGCCTCTTCCGATGTGTTTAAATTGATGTGAAAACTACGCTAATACGCACTTATTATGTTGATGGTAAATACTTCCTCCAAGAATTTGTGAAATTTCGAAAACTAGCAAACGAGTGTTTTGACTTTTTTCAGTTGGATTAACCGTTTTGCATCCTACACTTTTGCATCAAAACCTATCTTGTGAAAATATCAAGCTTATATTGTATTTTTATGTCAAATTACAATGCTTGTCGCAATGGATCTTATTCAAGTATGTTATGAGAGGTCTAAAGAAAAAACAGTCCTTCAAAAGATAACAATAAATTAAGGTTTTCGACGTACAAAATAAACATATCGTATTATTGGGCCATTGGCGTTGATGTCCATTTTGATGTCTGTTTCCGCCATCTAATTTTTCTATCAATTAACATGATGTTGGCTGCTGATTGGTAATATGTGATGTGAACTAAAAGTAAATTACAAATTCCAAATATTTCGGTTTAAATTTTGCAATCTTTTAAAGTCACAAAAGTGTGTTTATAGCATCTTTTCCGTTACAAATTTTACATACATATTCCCTTCGTATCAAACTCAAATGATACTTAAATTTTATTGGTTTTCCAGGCCTTCAAACTGTACATATATTGTACCTTGGACATATTATATTAAAAATTTCGAATTCGTATATCATTCCTATTTAATTGATCCTTAGAGTCTGTTTGGGGTGGGGGTTTTCGTAAAAAAACAAGATGTTCAGATAACGTGTCATAACATTTCGTAGGCAAACTTAGCTTATAAACTGGCAGTTTGAATATTTACTACCAAGTGCTTTACTTCTGAATCATGGCATGTTTATATTTAAGACGATTTATGGCTCAGACAAACTATCTGATGGGATTTATGGGTATAGTTCTGTGAATTTAGATAATTCGAGTGCATTTTTATTGTATTTGGCGTTTCTGTTGTAGACAATTCCTACTAAAAAAATCTTCTTATTCAACGTCTCAAGTGTTTAAAAACTGCTGAATATACTACTAGCGTAATTTGAATTGGTGAGTTTAGAGTTGTTGGTTAATTTTGGTCGTTTTGATGGTGCTAGTTTTAAGAATCTTAATGGCAAATAACACCAATTCGGAAGTGACTATTTATTATCAATAACCGCAGATATAACGTCAACGGACTCCTTATATAAAAATTATCCAATGCCAAGAATCTAAAAACTAAACAGACTGCAATTATAATTACACATACATACATACGCAATCTTACTAGCAGTGTCGTTAACAGAGCATCTTTGAGTCTTTCAAACACTGCATGGTATTGTAATCATGGGCTGGGATTGATAATAACCAACTGGTGTTGTACCTTACCTTTGAAACTTGTAAATAATCATGATCTACTTTATTTTGCTTTAGTAATTTTTGTCGATTTGATATGGTTAGTTTTGAAATCTTTCCGGCAAGTTACACAAAATCGGGAGTGACTTCTTATTCTAACATGCCTCTTTCCTTCTTTTTAACACATGACAGTGAATCAAAACATGGTTATACCGTCTAAGTCCATTGGCTTAAACCATGGCTGTTTCGTACAACCAATTTTATAAAACTTATAAGAAACGTAGCTTTGTTCTAATGTTGTTTAATTCTTATTAAACAAGTGTAACTTTCTTCCGATATATGTTATTTTGCATGTAAATAAGTGAATTGCGTATAGAATATTTAGAAAATTAAGTTAGTGGTTCCTAGTCTCTATATTTCACAATTGATAGAAAGACAATTTACATAATTTATTTACTGTAGTCAAAAACAATTGTTTAGTTTCACAAGCACCTCCGCATTTGTTTTTAAGATCTCGCTTCATCGTATATATTAAGACAAGATTTACATCGTATTGTCAAGTTAAACAATAATTATTTGAAAAAAAATATTTTGAGAATTTATATGGAACCCCTTTCCTCATATGGAACCTCATTCTTTAATTGCTTTAGAACCCTTTGAAAAAGGCAATCATTAATGCAGAGCAAATGCCCCTCATAGTAATTTGAATTAAAACAATTCAAGCGGAAATTTGTACAAGGGCGGATAAGCCGTTTGTGTCAAGAAGGAGTTACAGGAGAAATTATATTGGGAATCAAAAGAAGAAAGCAAGGAATACGTATGAAAGGGAATTGCGAGAGCGGGTAATAAAGCTTTAGAGACAGTTAAACAGGGAGGGCGAGAAGGTGAAGGGAGGGGACGAGAGGGAAGAAAGCAAGTGTGCTGGATGCATGGAGGGAGTGGGGTGGAGAGAGATAGATGGACGATAGGAAGTGAAGAGATCTGGAAAAGAAGTAATGAGTGCGGTAGAGGCGAATTACAAGAGTAAATGGAAGCCAGGTCTGATTGGAAAGTTCTCGTATCATGCGCGACCACAAACGCATGCACGATATTTGTTCTGAGAGCTGGGTTTTAAACCAGCACCACTATTTTATGAAAATTCAACCAAAAATTAGATCCCTTGGATGTTGTTTGTCATAATGATGCAATTCGACGGTTTAAATGGCTGATTTCTATATCACTTTACAAGGAAATAGTAAATTGTATACACACAGAGGTACACAGAAACCTACATTTTATAATATCCTATTTTTCTAGTATTGTTTCGAACAATAGTTCATCAAAAAATTGTTAATTGTCATATTTCATTTTTTTCTGTCTGTTCCTTGTTCACGGTTAATTCATTATTATACTATGTTATATCTTAATCTCCTATAAATGAATTTCTAATTACAATAAAAATGCTTGAGTGTTATGCGTTTGATCAGTCCAATCGATGGTGCGAAAACATATCCTTGAATAAAAATAGCATACCGGCTTTACATGTACAATTGATTTAGCTATTTTGAAGCTTGAAGAATGATCCATTTAGGGAAACATAAAACATATAATTACAAATTATATTCAACTTGATTTGGTCGGGTTTTTATAAGGTATATACATAACGAGAACGTGTTTAATCAAATTAGACGGTTATTCAAGAGATCCTAATTTTATCACATTTCATTACGATAAATGCTTACAAATAGTTCAGTCTTGGATACCTCCTATATATATACATATGATCATATCAGAAATATTGTTCACTTGGGGTTTACTATTGAAGGTATCATGCGGGGAGGGGGAGTGGGGTACTCCCCACTGTTTATTAAGTTTGGTGGCCATTCAGCGGGAGCTCCTGTTTTACACACAGCATAAGACAACCCTCTCATCTAAGATCTTACCAAAATGGTTAACATGGTATTTTAATAACTTTCACAATAAGTGTTCAATAATTAAATTTGTACTGTAGTCATACTGTTTCGATGCCAAATATAAATTGGATCCTTTCGTTGCTTTATTGGTTATATCAATATTATGGCCCATAAATAAGACTTGATTACTTGACGTGGCTTTTTTCGGGTGTAATAAAATCATAACGCATTCTCTTGAATGTTAAGAGTAATATCATTAAAAATTGCGTCATTTCACTAAACTAATTTAGCGTCATCGTTTAACAAAGCTTAACTAGTGCTAAACATTTAAGCGAGCATACGTTATTTCTTTTTTTATTAACTACCAAATGTCCAGATGAAAATTATGTGGACGGCAGTGAAATATGATGTAACAATTTGTATAGATAAAATCGTGTAACATTTTGCAATTTTCAGGGTTTAACCAAACCCATACACGATTTCCATTCGCACCAAAATTATGCAATATCCCATTATTATAACGGGCTATATGTAACTATTTTCTCCTTATATCACACAAAACACTATTATGTTTACCGCACAAATGTTTAGGGAAAGTTACAATGTTAGCTTTTTTCTAGCATGTAATAGAAGCACACACTTCCTGACAACCTAAAGCAACCTGAAGCAATTGTTGTGAAAGCTGAGCCAATACGCTATCGAAATGTTATTGTTTTCTTGATTGAAAATTCTATATTAAGGATAACCTTAGTGAAAATGTGTCTAATTGAAAATGTGTAAACGTTTGAGTATGTTTGCCAGTTGTCACAATACAGTTGTGTTACGTAATTATGGTTCAAGGAAAATAATATTTACAGTATGTACCCTTGTAAAAGACTTTTTCGTATATATTCAAATATCAACCTGGACGAGAAATTGTTTGCTAGTTTCTGATTTATACTAACAGGATAAGTGCGTCGGTGTATATCTTATTTTTGTCTCGGTGAAATCACCTTTAATAACCTCTTAATATTTATATACAAATATAATTAAAGATTAGGAGCTACCTTTCCTATGCCATCAGACCGTTGTCAATGTTTTAGGCATTTAATCAATATTGATATGAAAAGCTACAGAAACAAGCTCAGTAGCAGTAGTAGAAGTTTAAACATAAACCCCGTTTAATTGCACAGGGTAAACGCCAAAGACATAGAACACAAAAACAAAAATTTCAAACAAGAAACCCTGAACAACAGCACAAAACTCCAAAAACAACACAGTGTGATATATCTTCTTCGTTAAGTTTTCTTTTAGTTTATCCGTGAGAATAAAGATTGTTTGTAATCATATAAAATGTCAGAAGATTATGTAGACAGCGTTTGCTTATAAACCTCTGGCTGATATATATTACCGTTCTGGTAAATGGTTTCAGAATAAAGACGTTTGTATATTTGTTCTAATATTAATTGTATAGACAAATAAAGGGAGGAGAAAGGAAATGATGTCTATGAAACTGGAAGTAATAAAGCTTAATATTTTTATAGAAATTATTTTCATTAAAAACATACTCTTCGGGTATATGAACAATTGAGAAAACACTTTTAGCTGTAAGATGAATAAAAATGTACAGCAAATCATTTGTGACACTCTCAAGCAAAAACGACTTTACGCATTCTTTGGAGCCAGAAAGATCTACTTACAAATTGTAGTGCTTGTTTCTTGTATCAAGAGAATGATCTGTTGGAACACTTTCTTTTCCCATGAATATAAAACCTACAGTTATCGCTCCGATATACGTGTTTTACCTTGATTATTGCTGAAACACTTTGTCGTTTTTATGCAATTTGCAGCCTCGTCAAAAAAAAAATCAAATACAATTACCCGCTTGATGTTTGTATTTTTAGAGAAAAAAATCTCTCTACTTTATAGGTACGGATCAGACATAAAGAGCCCAAGGCGTATAGTTTGAGCAAACGGTTGTTGAAGATTATAGTAGACATTGCAAACAACCAGTGACGGAGGTGGTGAGGTAATGCTCAGACAAACTCGTTAATTCCCGAAACGAAATGCTACAAGTATAACTTATTCTTGATCAACCCTCGTATTTAACCACTTTGCTTTATGGTTGGCTGTGGGAGAGAAGACTTTCTAACATTTGTACTGCAACAATAATTGTGCTTAAATCAGCAAACATAGTTTAGGGAACATCATGACATCTGTCTCTGATCAGGTTGAAAGGCACATTTTATAAACATGTACATAGTTGAACTCGTTATGGCAAGTACTTATATTGCTCCGCCCCAGAACTCACGGATATATTGTCATATAAATGCAATAACCTATACTTTAGCTGCCAAATACGTTGTAAGTCAGACTAAAAGACAGTCTAGGTAAATTTAAATTAGAGTAATACATTTTATCTTTGTGTTTTAACGTATTTACACCTGTCTAATTGCTAAATTTCAGTTTGGTTATCGTTTGATTGCAATTTCCAGACCCGGCAAAGATAAAATTCTAATTCTGAATATAGTTCAAATATTGATCAAAGGTATATTTTTTACAAAAATATATATATATATATATATATATATATATATATATATATATATATATATGAGTTGTGTCTGTTTTATTAGTTATGATATTCCATAAATTACATGTGCGTAGCAAGGGCCAATTTTGGATCAAGCAGATCGAAAACTTCGACCTGTCAAAATTTCATTACACAACTGCGTTTTTGCGTACAGTCAGCTACGCGCCTGAATTGGTTGTAGTGTTTTTTATCAGCAGGTGTTTGAGTCGATATGCCGAAATCCAGATATATATCTGTTTATATTTTCTTCGCTATAAATACTATTCAAAACGTATGTTTAACCCCTGCCACATACTTCTTATGGCAGGTTTACGATATAAATTGTTGGAAGGTTGTGGATGTGTCATTAGATATTTTAGCATTTTAAATATTCAGTCTCGTAGGCTATTTTCTCAGCATTATGGTTTTTTTTTTTAATTTTAACAGTACTAGTGGAGCTAGAGATCAAATTACGAAATTCGTTCTTGCATTGTTCACTTTACTGGCATGAAATTGCTTAGTCCAGTGTGAGTTAAGGAATGTTTGATGTTAGTATAAAAGTGGCAAGTCGAGTCAAGTCAATATTTGTTTATTGTCGGATATCATGAAGCATTTAAAACATAAGCTATGTATAACTTTTTTACCGGCATACTCACCTAGTAGTATTATGTCCACGTGGACAATCTAAGGCATTCAATGCAGTAATCTTCTGTTTAATTTGTCGGTAAAAGTAAATGATACATGTTTTACATGCAATTTGAAAAATAGTATGCTAGTATTTTGTTTGTTCTTTATACGATATATTAAAACTGTATGGTGTTTTTTTCATTGTAAATATATGGTAAATTGAAGTTCTGTCAATGTACGAAGATAATGTATCAAGTCAAAACAGGTCATGAACATCTTTTGACTACAAAATAATTAAACCTAAATGTCTGTTAATAATGTTTGGAGAATTATTTAATTTGATTATGACCAACATGAATTTTCTTTCAATTTCACTATTACTATCAACATTATGATTTGGTTACTTGAAGTAGAATGGTTGAACTCTTTTTGAGAAAACTATATATTAAGTATTTTTATATATTATTTGTTTTAAAACCGCACAAAAATATTGAAGTACTTATAAGATGTGTCCTAGAAATTGTTGATGAATGGCATTAATCAGATAAAGAAAATGCCTTAATCTTTGCTTATATTTTTTCTTTGATACATACTTTTTGTACTTATTCTTATGTTTCTTCCACTTAGTAGATGAAGTGCCTTATTTCTGCTTAATTTAGTTTAGTAAAAGTTTCAAATTCAACACATTTGTACATGATGTCAATGTGAGCCAGAGACATGCTCCTGTAATAACATACTGTAAAAATATTTTATCAAAAGTAATTCTTAAATGTGTTTGCTGTAATCAAAGCTGATAATGATTTTGGGCAATGGTGGATTCATATATGTTTAGCATAAATGGAACGTGTAGCAGTGTCCATGTGTAATTGTTTTCACAAGAAAGGTTAGTTAATTAATTTGAAATGATCCATAATTATAATAAAAAATGTTTCGCCTAAACACATGCATTTTAACGCATGTGATATGAACTACTGAACACATAAATATGTATAGATTAACAAAACATTTTAAACATAAATTCATATTTTAATTAATTATTTTTGAAATGTTGTTGATATATTAAACGCAAAACAGTTGTCGGCTGTATTGTCATTTAACTGTATGGTCAAGCTGTTAAAATAGTCATTATAATTGTATCGAAACGATATCTACTTAGGGCCGTATCACCTGTAGTTGTGAATGAGTACAGATTTCTATTGGCTGATTCGCTGTACTCTTATAAAAGTGTGTTTTTTTAATCAATGTACATATTTATATTTACTCATTATCATTTCACATTCCGTCCAATAATCATATTTCCTGACTGAAACCTTAGAAAAAATAACCGTGTGATACAAATAACTTACTCATTCAAATAGCAACCGAACTGAATCGTGACAAAGGCAAACTCAGATTTTCTCTATATAATTATTGCAATAATAGTTTAGATCAATAACATTTGAACACACCTTTAAGTGCGTAAAGTGCTTTGATTGTCATTACGATTATGACACAGAGGAGGTGATTCCACGATGTTTTTATATGTTTTCATGATATGGGTGTTTTCATTACGTGCGATCAATTTGATTCTAGCTATCAGAATATACAATCTTGAGTACGCATGAATGCTATGATAACACGTTTGGAAAATGGATCGCTGAGAAAAACATAGATTTTGAGAAGATATTGTCTTAGACACCTTGTTTATGATTTCTGCTACGATTTCTTCTTCTTTAATGTTGACTGTATCGCTTGATCGCTGAATTGTGAAATGGTTCAGATGGAATATTTTATATAAATAAGTAAAGACAATAATTATGCTTGATTATAACACTGATGAAATATAAGCGCAAATAAATAAAACTGGGGAAATGGAAACATAGAAGCCTTTCTGCGCTCAAGCATAATAAAAAATAACACAAATTCAATTTGCAAAAGAGATTAACCCACTGCAGCCAATTGTATGAAACTGGATAAGGTATTCGCATATTACCTACTAGAATTATTGGCTAGATTGCAAATAAAAGCAATTTAATTGTTCAATTGTACTTTTTGGATAAGTATTGACCAGTAAATGTATATTTTAAGTGACTCTGACCAAACCAACGAATGAACTGATTTTATTTCTTTGACTGTTGGTGTTTTTCTCTTCATTATTTTACTGACCGTTTCCAAGTGGTTACCCAAATATTAAACAAGATCAAACAAAATGCTTTGTTGTACGCTGTACTTGTTTGAGTATTTTACACGGAAGCAGAAGTACTCTTTTTTAAAAAGATCAAGGGATTAGCAGAAATATCACCTGCTAGTATGTTCAACTTAAAGGAACATTGGGCCGAATGTTTAGAACTGTGTTACATTTAACAACATTGATAGCTCCTTAACTGTTAACTTTTCAAGATTATACCTCTGGATGTTGTATTGACAAACTTGTTATCTGCAGTACATTTTACAGTTGTGAAAGAACTGTTACAGCTCTTTAATTAAAGAAATCACCACATTTGCAAGCTAAAAACGATGCCGATATCAACTTTGTCAGCTTAAATAGAATTCTGAAAAAAAACGGTCAAATTACAATGAAAACTGTAGGGATAATACAACTAGCACAATTACACATGGATTACAGACATCCATCTGGTACAGCTCCTTGCTCTCAACCTCAACATAGTTAATGGTTAATGAAAAGTGTTCATCACTATACGTACACAATTATAGTCAGATAATGATTTATTAGTAATTTAAAGAAAACTGGAGGGAGGAAAAAACACATGATGACGCTCGTCTGTTTTTGATGTTGTTTTTCTGTAGAAAATGCGCAACCTTCTCAAATAGGTTTATTGCACTCTTACTCCCAAATAAGATTTACCAGTAGTGAGAAAAGTGTTTAATGTACCAAAAAGGATGATTAAATGTCGAATACAAGGATAAAGACTTTACTTTGAAAGAATGGTGCAGAAAACATGGTATTTCTATTTTGAGACGAGAGAAAATCACAGTAGATCCTTTACCACTCACCAATCATTTTATGTTTATGCGTTTTCCAGCTATTAAATACACGTTTATAATATTGTTATCAATAATCAATATTTTCCATAAATTGTATCGAGTAAGTAGTTAAAGGGTTATCACTCAAAATGTATGTGTATGAATTGATTTTGCATAAGAATGTTGTCACTTTAAGTAAGAAGTATGGCCATTGCAACACATTTGCTTGACAATATCCTGAAAGTTATTTCAGCTACGAACAAGGTGATAGTTTTTCCACTTCGAAGCAGTCATTGCACACAATCTATATCACCAGGGGCGTAGCTTGACGAAAATATATGTGTAGGCCACTTTCTGGGGGAGGGGGGTGGTAGTACGAGGGCATGCATCCCCGGGATTTCATTTTAGGAAGGTGGTCGTTGGTGCGTTTCATTGTATATTTCTTTGTTGTTAAAACATTAATGAGAGTAACGATATCAATATGTTTTACCTTACATAAATGTTTTATGTAATGAACGGCGTCAAAGCGCAGACTACTGGTATGTAATTTTCGATAAATCATATACGTACAGTCGTATGGATATGTATTTAAGTGAAAAAGAAAACGATAGATTTGAAATACCTGGTTTCCGATATTTTTTTTAAGTTTTTATTGCAGATTTGGCTTTTTTTTTTAAATCCTGACAATTGTGTAGGCCGCGGCCTACACGGCCTATTGGAAGCTACTCCCCTGATCACTATAACTCAACGTGTTTTCTTTTAAAACCATACAACCGTATATTAATTAGAACAAAATAAAATTAATTAAAGCGCTGTGCACTTAACAAACAAGAACCGTGGTAATATTGCACTATTCAGACACCTATCCCAATCAAATACTTTTGCCTGGAAACATACTATGAATCTGTGAAATATCCATCATAAAATCACATTCCTTTATATTACACATCTAACCTTATGGAAAATGGATTATAAGTGCATGAACCCACGCGTTACAATTCCATCTGGTTTCTACAAAACCTGCGAAAAGCTGTTGTTCCTGATAAGTGGTATGTCGAAAAAATGAGGTATTGCCCAGCCCATTAGCACACAGTCAATGACTCGGGCGATAAGGTTATCACATTTCAAGGTGGGGAGTACAGTGGAATTAGATGGAAATGGAAAAATTAATACAACTGAAATGCTTCGAGTATGATTCATTTGGTGGCAATAAATCAGCCATTTTCACAATAATTTAAGCTGTTACGTTAATAAACTTCTTACAATGTTATCAATTTTACATTCAAAATAGTATACGCTTCTCGTTTACATAATCTGAAATGATTTTCTTCTTTAACTTCAGGGTTTTAAGATACATATATATGAGAAGAGGCCGTGTTATTGCTCTTTTAATTTTTCATTTTGTTTTGTGTTGTGTGAGTCACTGTATGTATTTAAGCCATTAACTCATGAAAATTATCTCAGTATAATATGGATTCCTTGAGATATATTTTAATGAGAAAAACTTCAAACTTTCATATATTTAGCAATGGTGTTGTTGTTGATGTTTTCTTTTAAGAATTGGTGAACTATTGACTTGTGTATGCATCAGAATAGTTACTTTATAGAAAAAAAACATAATGTTTCAATATTTATCTTAAGGTTTTTAAAAACCAGAAATATGAATGTGTTTATTATGAATAGGATGATAATGTTTAATATGTATATGTAAATGATATGTGACGGATACTACATATTTCGGTGAAATTTAAAATAAAATTACATATTTAGGTTTAGGTGTGAGTTTTCAAGCATAACACCGTTTTCTGGAATCAATCGTCGAATATAATTTGATAACGAGAAAAAATACAGACAAAACAGCGAACATCACTTGCTTTGATTGTTTTAGCAGCTCGTAATGGTAAGTGTAGAGTACCCAATACCTCCAATACAAATATACCTATCAGCAATTTAATAGTCTGGCAATAATAATACCGTCTAGTAATGATTGAATTTACGATGCATAAGATAAAGCTAACCAGTCCGAGACCAAACTAGACTCTGAACAATTAAGTCAGAGAACGCATTAACCAACTCTTGCCAGCCTTCCGAAAATGAAAAAAACTGCACTATGTTTAATGCCAGTTTGTAGATTTATTAAGGGTGTGTAAATCCGGCCTGGCTACAGGACTTGTTTCTATAGACTTTCGTATAACTATTGATTAAGATTCAAGAGTTTGCTGCCACGATACAATTTCTATCTTAAAAGAGTTTTCAGCGCGTTTTTTTGTACACATGTAAGTTAATTTATTCACATAACCCATTATATGTTCTGGCCCGGATTTACAGTGTCTATTTTCAGCTACACCAGGTCTATTACACTAGCAGAGATACATTTGTCTTGACAACTTCTTCTAACAGATGATGGATGGACATGGATCTAAACATATGATGGGTGGATGAGCTATGGATGTTTCAGGTTATGCCAAACATTGGTCTGTTTAAGTAGTATAATGTGCGGTGATTAAATGGATCGTCTTGGGTGGGGCAAAGTTATGTAAACTATTTTCTCATATATATATATAGGTATATAGCGTGTTTGAACAACACTGGAGTTTCATTTAGTTGTAGATCTTCGGAGATTATTAAATTTTACTTCGTTATATTTGAAATACAATGATTCTAGGTTAAGATATACTCGGCAAATAAAGTCATGCGACAACGTGTTCCCTTATGATTTTTCAGGCACTTGAAATATTTATCAATAATGGTATTTATTTTGTGAAAGTACTTTTTATTTTGAACAACTGCATGAATATTAAAGATAATTCACTTTATGGTAATACGGTTAGAAATGGGTTGGGGTCTACAGTCAAAACTCACAAAATGAATATTTTTTTAGATTTAAGGGGAAATTGCATAACTTGTTTTGTTCGCATAATTGGTTTCGTTTTACAAAATGAGGATTTCATTTTGAATTAAGCACATGTTATTTTAATTGTGTACGTCCAAACAGCATTTTTGGTAGAAATGAATCTTAACCATTTTTCCGACTACGACCGGTTATGTACTATCGGATTTAAAGAAGCGGGATGGAACGTTGAAAGCATCGCAAGGCGCAAGGTGAATTAAACACATTTGGGGTGTTCTTGGACGCCGCGTTTCTTTGCGTATAACGCCACATAGCACCCTAGTGGACCTTCAAAAATTTCTTGAACAGGAATGGTATGTGATTCCACAGCAGAAAATAAAAAAATCTCGTTTTTTCATCAAGAGCCAGAATGATTGAGTGCAGGGAAAATTTCGGGGGAAATACACATTATTTACGTTTAAAAAGAGAAAGTAGTATACCACTTTATTGACAATATAAACTTAAAATAAGGCTTTGTAGTCGTGTGATATTCTGAAGATATTGTTGACTTTTCATTGTTTTACATTATTTTTGTTGATTGTGTTACTGTATATTTCACTCCAGTATTTGGTTATACAAAGCGGTTATACGCCGAAACGAATTGTATTGTGACTTTTACACCTGACACCTATACTGATCAAATCGATAAAGTGTATTTTTCACAGCAATAAATTTCATTCAAATTTATAATACACGATTGTCCTTGATTCATTCTTCATATTATGTATGACATAAAAATATTTTTTAATACATTTAAAATTATAAACCATTATATTATAACTAGTTGCATGACTTTTTTGCCGAGTATAAATCAACCAAGGTAATTGTATTATTTCTTAATCATTGTTTGTTAAAACGAAACTAGATACCGCCGCTCAACGATCCCAATCTCCAGGTCTTTACTTGAGTTTAATTGTTGGTCTAGTTCTTTCAAAAACTTTGACAAACTGTTCCCCAAATGCTTTTTTTGAAAGTGTTACAAGTTTACAAGTCGAACACATTTCTTAAACTTCATTAAGTGCTGCAATTTAATAGCAATTGGTTTGAAAAGTGCAATTAAACAATATGATTTTATAGAATGTAGTGTTTGTCGAGCTCATACAACGTGTTGATTTCTTTGAATGTTTACATACACTACTTACATTTTAGAGATCGCCAGTTCGACTCGCAAGAGTGTCTATTGTATCTTCCTGTGTCTTACTATGAAGCCCATGCCCGGGGAAAAGCATGCGATTCGAATGCATAAACAGGGTATAGAAATATAGTATATGATTTGCTTTTGGAGAAACGTTAAATAAGATTCGAATTGAAAGAAGTACAGCTAGATACTGTCGGTCATACGTTCGATACGATTGTCCCCGTATCGCATCAAATACGTTATAGTTGATTAATAATACTCTTTATTGTTTACTAAGTTTGGTGGCCATTCAACGGGAACTCCTGTTTTCCACACAGCATAAGGTCACCCTCTCATGTAAGATATTACCACAATAGTTGATAAATAATTAAAATTTTATTGCAGTCATATTGTTTCGATGCCAAATAATAAAGCTGATTTCTGTAGTTGCTATAACTGTTATATCCTTATTATGACCCATAAAGAAGACTTAAATAAGACTTGATTACTTGACGTGACTTTTTGCGAGTGTAAATCAACCATAACGCATTATATTGAATGACAATAGTAATATACTTTACATTACGTCTTTTCACATAACTAATTTAGCGTCAAACGTTTTTCCAACCATAAAGAATACTAAACCTTTAAGCGAGCATACCTTATTTCCTTTCGTATTAACCACCGAATTTCCAGATAATAACCATGTATGGACGGTAGTAAAATATGTTGTAATAATATGTATAGATAATCGTATAACATTATACTGTTATCGGGGTTTAACCAAACCCGTACACAATTTCCATTCGCACCAAAATTATGCAATATACCATGATAATAGCGGGCAATTTATAACTATTTTCTACTTATATCACACAAAACACTATTATGTTTACCGCACAAATGATTAGGGATAGTTACAATGTTAGCTATTTTCTAGCATGTAATAGTTGCACAAAAATTGTTGGTAATTAACTTTCTGACAACCTAAAGCAACTTGTAACAAATGTTGTGAAAGCTGAGCCAATAAGCTATCAAAATGTTATTGTTTTCTTGATTGAAGCTTTCTATATTTAGAATAACCTAAGTGAAATTCTGAAAACATATGAGTATGTTTATTCTGTTTTAACTCACCTGCCAGTTGTCACAATACAGTTGTGTTACGTAATTTGAGGTACAATAAAAACAATAATGTTTACCGTTGGTACCCTTATAAAGGACATTTTCATAGATTGGCAAATATCAACCTTACAGCGAAATTATTTGCTAGTTAGAATTCAAGTAGCGCGAATTATTTTTAGTAGTAAAACTTAGTTACTCAAAACTGCATCATTCAGAAAGTGGTTATAAACGATAGAATCTTGCATTTAAAGTCATTGAGACGCACTACCAACGCGAATGGTAGCTGACTGTAAAACACATTTGAAATATTGTAACGTAACAATTGAAATAAAGGTTATAGTTACATATATTTATATATATTTACTTTTACTGTTTATATTTATGTTCGCTGGATAATGCATCTATCAGAGAGGGTCCCTTAAAACTTAAATCACGGTTGACGTCCGCTCCGTTGTATGTTAATACAGCATTAGCAATCATAGAATTATTATCAGCGATGCTACTTTCTGGATACTTCATCTTTAGGCATTTTATACTTAAAAAACGACACGTCTTTTCATGAACATTACTGATTAATACTAACAGACTGTTGGCGTCGGTGTATATCTTATTTTTGTCTTTAATCACCTTTTAATATTTATATGCATATATACTTTAAGATTATGAGCTACCTTTCCTCCTATGCCACCAGACAGTTGTCAATGTTTTAGGCATTTTTAGGCATTTAATCAATATGTATATGAAAAGCTACAGAAACAAGCTCAGTAGCTCAAACTTTGAAAAATAAGACCCCTTTTAATTACACAGGGTAAACGCCAAAGACATAGAACACAAAAACAAAAATCACAAACAAGAAACACTGAACAACAGCACAAAAATCACAAACAAGAAACACTGAACAACAGCACAAAAGTCCGAAATTCAGATTAAAACCTGTTAATATTTTCCTCGCTATAAACACTACTCAGAACGTATGTTTAGTCCCTGCCACATACTTCGTATAGCAGGTTTACGATAGACATTGTTGGAAGGTTGTGGATGTGTTATTAGAGATTTTGGCATTTTAAACATTCAGTCTCGTAGGCTTTTTTTTGTAAACATTATGACTTTTTTTAATGTTTACTGTGGAGCTAGAGATCAAATTACGAAATTCGTTCTTGCATTGTTCACTTTACTAAGCATGAAATTGCTTAGTCTAATGTGAGTTAAGGAGTGTTTGATGTTAGTATAATAGTGGCAAGTCGAGTCAAGTCAAGTCAATATTTGTTTATTGTCTGATATCATGTAGCATTTAAAACATAAGCTATGTATAACTTTTTTACCGACATACTGACCTAGTAATATTATGTCCACGTGGACAATCTAAGGCATTCAATGCAGTAATCTTCTGTTTAATTTTTCACTAAAAGTAAATGATACATGTTTTACATGCAATTTGAAAAATAATATGCTAGTATTTTGTTTGTTCTTTGTACAATATATTAGAACTGTACTGTATGGGTTTTTTTTATTCATTGTAAATATATGGTTAATGGAATTTCTGTCAATATACAGTTATATGATATGTACAAGTCAAAACAGGTCATGAACATCCTTTGACTACAAAATTAATTAAACCTAAATGTTTGTTATTAATTTCAGGAAAATTATTTAATTTGGTTTTGACCAACATGTATTTTCGTTTCACTTTTACTATCAACATCATGAATTGGTTACTTGCAAAAGAATAAGGGTTGAACTCGTTTTGAGAATACTAAATATTTAGTATTTCTATTGTTTAAAAACCGCACAAAAATATTGAAGTACTTATAAGATGTGTCCTAGAAATTGTTGATGAATGGCATTAATCAGATGAAGAAAATGCCTATATCTTTGCTAATATTTTTTCTTTGATACATACTTTTTGTACTTATTCTTATGTTTCTTCCACTTAGTAGATGAAGTGCCTTATTTCTGCTTAATTTATTTTAGTAAAAGTTTCAAACTCAAAACATTTGTACATGATGTCAATGTGAGCCAGAGACATTTTCCTGTAATAACATACTGTAAAAATGCTAATTTTTAACTAAAGTAATTCTTAAATGTGGTTGCTCTGATCAAAGCCGATACTGATTTTGGGCAATGGTGGATGTATATATGTTCAGAATAAATGGAACTTGTAGCAGTGTCCATGTGTTATTTTTTAACAACAAGGAAGGTTAGTTAATTAATTTGAAATGATGCATTATTATAAAAAAAAATGTTTCGCCTAAACCCATGCGTTTTAAAGCGTGTGATATGAACTACTGAACACATAAATACGTATAGATTAACAAAACATTTTATACGTAAATTCATATTTTAATTATTTATTTTTGAAATGTTGTTGCAATATTAAACTCAAAAACGTTGTCGGCTGTATTGTCAGTCAACTGTATGGTCAAGCTGTTAAAATAGTCATTGTAATTGTATCGGAACGATATCTACTTAGAGCTGTCCTCACTTGTAGTAGTCAATGAGTACAAATTTATATTGGCTGATCCACAGTACTCTTATAAAAGTGTTGTTTTTTTAATCAATGTACATATTTGAATTTACTCATTATCATATCACATTCCTTCACAGTAATTATATTTCTTGGTTGATACCTTAGAAAATGTAGTCATGTGATACAAACGAGTCTTCCTTATTCAAATAGCAACCGAACTGAATCGTGACAAAGGCAAACTCAAATGTTCTCTATACAATTATTGCAATAATAGTTTAGATCAATAACATTTGAACACACCTTTATGTGCCTAAAGTGCTTTGATTTTCATTACGATTATGACACAGAGGAGGTGATTCCACGATGTTTTATATGTTTTCATGATATGGGTGTTTTCATAACGTGCGATCAATTTGATTCTAGCTATCAGAATTAACAATCTTGAGTACGCATGAATGCTATGATAACACGTTTGTAAAATGGATCGCTGAGAAAAAGCATAGATTCTGAGAAGATATTGTCTTCAACACCCTGTTAATGTTTTCTGCAACGATTTCTTTTTTAATGTTGACTTAGCGCGTGACCTATATATTGGTTCAGATGGAATATTTTATATAAATAATCATACCTTATCATAATACTGATGAAATATAACCGCATGAAAATAAATCTGGGGTATTGGAAACATAGAGGCATTTCTGCAATCTAACATAATATCCTCATATTAGTTAAGAAGTTCGGCCACTGTAACACATATGTAGATTGTATCTGGCAATATACGAGCATACGGACAACGTTGCATGTGAATGTCTTGAAAGACTTTGAGCTACGAACAAGGTGATAGTTTTTCACTTTGACGCCGACATTGCACACAATCTATATCACAATACATATCTTTTCTTATTTTTAAACCATACAACGATAGTCATAAGAACAATAAATCAATAAGAAAAACACTATGCTACTTCAAGAACCTTGCGAATGTGTTAATATTGCTCTCTTCCGACACCTATCGCAATCATGTGTTAGCTTGGTAAAATACTATGAGGCTGTGGAATATCCAGCATAAAATCACATTCTTTTATTATATTCGTCTAACCTTATGGAAAATGGATTATAAGTGCATGACCCCACGCATTGCAAGTCCATGTGGTTTTTAAAAAACCTGAGGAAAGCTGTTGTTCCTGATGAGTGGTATGTCGAAGAAATGAGGTATAGCCTTGCCCATTAGCACACAGTCAATGCATCGGGTTGTACGGTTATCACATTTCAAGGTGGGGAGTACATTAGAAATAGATGGAAAGAGTATAACTCAATACAACTGAAAAGCTTCGATTATGATTTAGTTAATGGCAAATGCTACAATAATCAGCCGTTTTGACAGTAATTTGAGCTGTTACATTAAAGAACTTGTTTCAATGTTAGCAATTTTACAGCAAAATTATGTACACTACTCTTTTACATAATCTGAAATGATTTTCTTCTTAACATCAGGGGTTTAAAATTAATATATTTGAAGAGACTGTGATGTTTCTCTTTTCTATTTTTCATTTTGTGTTGTGTTGTGTGAGTCACTGCATGTATTTAAACCATTAACTCTTGAAAAAAATCTCAGTGTAATAGAATTTCTTCATATATACTTTAATGAGAAATAATTTAAACTTTCTTATGTTAAGCATTGTTTTTGTTATGTTTTTTTCTTTCAAAAATTAATTAACTATACACGTATATATGCATCAGAATAGAGACTTTATCAAAAATCAAATTTTTCAATATTTAGCGTAAGATCGTAAAAAAGTATTAATGTGTTCATTATGAATTATGAATTAGTTCATAATGTTTAATATATATATGTAAATAAAACGTGACGGACACTACATATTTCGGTGAAATTTAAAATAAAAGTACATATTTAGGTTTAGGTGTGAGTGTTTAAGCATAACACAGTTTTCTGGAATTATCTACGAATATTAATTGATAAAGAGAAAAAAAACACCGACAAAATAGCAAACATCATCTGCTTTGATTGTTTTAACAACTCGTAATGGTAAGTGTAGTGTACCCAATACCTCCAATACAAATATCCCTGTCAGCAATATAATAGTCTGGCAATGATAATACCGTCTAGTCATGATCGAATGTACGATGCATAAGATAAAGCCATTACCAGTCCGAGACCAAAATAGTCTCTGAACAATAAAGTCAAAGCAAGCAGTAACCAACTATTGCCAGCGTTCTGAAAATGAAAAAGCTGCACTGTGTTAAAAGCCAGCTTGTAGATTTATAAAGGGTGTGTAAAATCCGGCCTGGCTACTGGACTTGTTTCTGTAGTCTTTCGTATAACTAGTGATTGGGATTCAAGAGTTTGCTACCACGATACAATTTCTATTCCATGGGGGTTTTCAGTGCGTTTTTCGGTACACATGTAAGTTAATTTATTCATATAACCCAGTATATGTGCTGGCCCGGATTAACAGTGTCTATCTTCAGCTACACCAGGTATATTATTACACTGGTAGAGATACATTTGTCTTGACAACTTCTTCTAACAGATGATGGATGGATATGGATCTAAACATATGATGGGTGGATGATCTATGGAGTTTTCAGGTCATGCCAAACATGCGTCTGTTTAAGTAGTATGATATGCGGTGATTAAATGGATCGTCTTGGGTGGGGCAATGATTAGCAAGCTATTTCTGTCATAGGTATATAGCGTGTTTGAATAACAGTGGAGTTCCATTCAGTTGTAGATCTTCGGAGATTATGAAAATTTGAAATACTATGGTGCTAGGGGATGGTGGTATTTAATGTTTTGCCAAACAACACTAAATAGCCCTTACACAGTGTGTGTTTGCGTGCGTGCGTGCGTACGTGTATGCGTGTGCGCGTGTGCGTGTGTGTGTGTGTGTGTGTAAATGTGCGTGCGCGTGTGTGTGTGCGTACCGCGTAGTTTGTGACATGAAAGTTGCTAAGACGCACAGCTGAATTCGGTCTCGACAAACCTGTTCTCAACAGCTACTTTTGAAAATGTTACTTGTTTACAAGTCCAACAGAGAGAGAGAGAGAGAGAGAGAGAGAGAGAGAGAGAGAGAGAGAGAGAGAGAGAGAGAGAGAGAGAGAGAGGGGGGGGGAGGGAGAGAGAGAGAGAGAGAGAGAGAGAGAGAGAGAGAGAGAGAGAGAGAGAGCTGTAATAATCAATAAACTAACGCTTTAGACATGAATGTGCTTTTATTCTCCATTGTTAATCAAGTTTAAGGCATTTCAATGGAATATCGTAAGCCATATTTGGACAACATGGTGCTGTGTAACCGAAGCACAAGAAACAGGCTGGCGGTGACATACTTTCCTTTCTTGGGCACATCGGCATTCTTCGCATCGTTTTATGGATGAGACGCCTTCTCCTACAAATAAGTAACCAGAGCAAAGATTGATTCGTAATAAAGTTAAACATGAATTATCTTTCTTTTGAATCTATAAACTATGCATGTTTTACGGAAGGGTTTCAAACAGACAATCACATATGAACAAGCAACGCATACAAACGCATACAAATTCACTATTGGTATCAAAACATTCCAATGTACATAAAAATATGTTCAGGTATTACCTCTTTATATAGCTGACTTGCTTTTTTGGAGCTGCCAATGAACAGGTATTGCATACCGGATTGGTTTAATAATTATAGATTCATTAACAATTATGTGGTATGTTTGTGTTGTTTTAAATGTGGTCTGTCAGTGTTGTGTTGTATGTGGACTGTCGTCTGTAATATTTTGTATGGAGTGTCTGTGTTGTTTTGTATGTGGATTCTCTGTGTTGTTTTGTATGTGGTCTGCCAGTGTTGTGTTGTATGTGGTCTGTCTGTGTTGTTTTGTATGTGGTCTGTCTGTGTTGTTTTGTATGTGGTCTGTCTGTGTTGTTAAGTATGTGGTATGTCTGTGTTGTTTAGTATGTGCACTGTCTGTGTTGTTCTGTAAGTGGTCTGACTGTGTTGTTTAGTAAGTGGTCTGTCTGTGTTGTTTAGTATGTGGTATGTCTGTGTTGTTTAGTATGTGGTATGTCTGTGTTGTTTAGTATGTGCACTGTCTGTGTTGTTCTGTAAGTGGTCTGACTGTGTTGTTTAGTAAGTGGTGGTCTGTCTGTGTTGTTTAGAAAGTGGTCTGTCTGTGTTGTTTAGTATATGATATGTCTGTGTTGTTTAGTATGTGGTATGTCTGTGTTGTTGTCTTTTGATTAGTGTCTGCTGAGCTTTATCCTTGAACCTTAAATCATGATCATCGTACTTGTTTTTGCTACTGGGCTAGTCCTTATTGGTTGCATCGATTTAAATTAAAAACAAACTCATTTATAAAAAAATATCTCACCTCCTGTGTGTTTGCGTTCAGAAAGTTTGCATCCGTCAACGGTACCTGTAAAACGATAAATAAAATTTGATATTCGTCAACTATTTCTTAAATAAATTAAATAGGATTCATATGTATATTTGGTAAACGATATCTTTAAAACGAGTTGTGTTTATATTTGATCAACGATACCTCTACAATAATTTGTGTAAATATTTTTTCAACGGTTAGAAATGTGTTTATATATGTGTTTGTCCTTGTTTTCAGCGTTGGGTAGAATGTATTGAATTATACAAAGCAATTAAATAGCCATGTAATTGTTTAAGTGTTAATTCTCTAAATGGGGTCGTTCATGATTGTATAACATGGCTTGTACCATGTTATAGAGTATTTTGTTCGTTATCGTTATTAACTACCATATCGGAACGGCAACACGAAGAATGGGCGCTACCGTTCCATAACTACCGTCCGGATAACTTAAAACGCTATTCACTTATACCGCATGCTATTTATTGAACGTTGTCCATGACAACATGGTACAAAACCGTTTAGTCGCCCACAATCCTTGTAATTGTAATTATATACTCGCGCTTAAGCGGTCGTATATAAGCACACTACATTGGGTTGTGGATGCAGTAACCATTGCTTAACAATGATTACATGAATTCACCTAAACACATTATGTGATGCAGTGTTTGATAAACACTGGGAAGCTTATTCAGAACTTGTTAAAGATAACGTTGTTAACGTCAACGTTGTTAATTTTTTAATCTTTACTTTAAAATTGTACTTGATACACATGTTATCTGCAGAGTTCTGAACAAGATTGGAAACAACTGATTCAACTGAACGTATTTATTTGAATATATTATCATTATAAAATAGTTCACGTTTAAAGGTTAGCAACGATGTCATTAATCAAGTTGTAAACTCTAACAAAGTTCTGCACAATTGGCCCATGTATGTCAACATACTTACAGGCATTCTACAAGCGCGGCCACATCCACTGCTGCAACATTTCTTCCTACCCCTGCATTCAGAGTCCGAGGAACAACTCTTTATACAAGAACTGGAGATCGGCCCTGGCTGTGGGCATCCGCCGAGCTTATCTGAAATTTGTATGAACAAAAACACACACAATTATCGAAGTACAACTTCCCAGTCACCTTTCGGTATGGAAGGAAGTATGATGGAACGTCCATTGTTGACATACTGTTGTAGTGACGTCACAAAAACGCTTTCATTTTAAATCATGTATACTCTATTTGGGAAACGTATTATTTCATAATTAGAATTGCATACTCAATTCAAAAGATTTCGTTGTTTTTCTTTAAAGTATATTTAATTCGAACTAGACATATCGATCTTTTAAAATCGGTCAACTTTTTGCGTTCGAACATCTTAATTTTGTTATTTGCGACTTTGTCGAAAATTCTTCAGTATAGTAAATCGTTCTGGCATACGCCTTAACTGTTGTAAATATTTGTGACTGTTTAAAACCGTATATATACCAACTACCAGACAGTAATAACGTACAATATTCACTAAATAAACAATACCAGCCTTTTTAATTACTTAAAACGTACAACTCTAGTGATAATGGTCCTACACTGAAACGTCTGAACTAATATGCAAATTTTCGACCCAATACAAAGATTGACGAGACAAAAACCCAATAAAAATACGTAATACATACTGAGACCCATTTCTGGCTCAAGTGCTATCGATGTAGTCGTGAAGGCTTCTGAAGTAGCAACAAGATAATTTTGATCAATTCACCATATTACTGAGTCTCTGAAGGGACAAATACACCCATTTCATTGCAGTTGAAATACTTATTTTTATTTTGTTATAACGATCTCAAATAACAAAATAATTTATCGCTAAAACGACATATTACTTTTTTATCACGTAATATTTGGTTTATTTTAATATTTTGGTTTTAACGAAATGTTATTTGGATATTTTAATTTCTTTATAACGAAAGTATATTGTGCTGTATCGAAAAAATGTATATCGTTAAATCGAAAAAAATAACTTCGCTTTAACGGGAAAAGATTATTTTATTATTATTTTTTATTTTAAAAGGTTATTTTGTCATAATTATATAGTCATTTAACAGAGAAAATATTAAGTTCGAGCGAAATAGTTTTGAGTATTGAATAGCAATCACGTATGAATTATAAATACTCGTAATATGAAAATCAAAGAAAAAGTTATTCTTTTATTTTTTTTGTTTCCCAAATGGCATAGCTCTGGATTTGGTTATGTGATATATTATTATACATGTAATTTAAATGCATTCATTTATCAGGTTTTATCAAAATCTACAAATTGGTTTTAGAGTTTTACACCGGACGGAGGGACGGACAACGCAAAGACAATATTCCTCCGCATTTAGGCTGGATAATCAAATTCAAACATTGAACATAATAATGGTATTGGCACAAACATTTACCAGCCAGTGTTTATCCTACAAACTATTTCATTCCTTAACAGCGACTAGATATTCAATAACCAATACGGAAATTTCGAACCAATCGGACATTTTCGAGCCAATTCGGAAATTTCCGAACCGATACGGACATTCTCGAAACAATCCGAATATTCTCGAACCATTCCGGAAATTAACGAGAATATGCGATTATAAATACTTAAAATACATACGGGATCCCATTTCGGGCTCCTGTGTTGTCCATGTAGTCCTGTAGGCTTCTAAAATTGAATCAAAATAATTTGATCATTTTGCCATTTAACGAAGCACCTGAAGTGACATAAACACACATTTACTTGCAGTTGAAATAATTATTTTAGTTCATTATAACGAAACGAGTTTGTAAATAACAGAATAATGTTCAAAAATAACAAAATAATATATCTGCGAAACGAAATATTAACTAAATCAAGTAAGTTTACTTGGTTTTAACGAATAATTACAAAAATATATTCCGCAGAAAGGGACGCAGTATTTTGTTACAACGGGCAAAAATTACATCGTTGATTGAAACTTTTTCTTGAGATAAAAGGAAAAAACACCACTGCCAACGCCTTCTAGCGTCGGCTATCGTCGGCTTAAAGGCGCACAATACAGAATGATGCAAAACTGCTTTGTATTTTTAATGTATAATTATGTTTTACTCCTTTGACTTAAATGCTCAAAGGACCATATGATTTGTATACAGATAACGAAAACATATCAGCCTTTCTCTATTTTTTTTTCATTTAATAGCTGCGTGGTCACAATGTCCCCCAGTTATTATTTTTTTTTATTTTATTTTTTTATTTATTTATTTTTTTATTTTTTTTTTTATTTTTTTGCTCAATAAGTCATATGTGTTTCACAAAATATGCATTAAAACATTAAAAAAAATGGTAACTAGATTAGCCAAATGTTCTAAGAAATATTTTACGCATTTTTACTGAACGGATTTTGGCGATCTAGTGTGCTTTATTCTCTTATTGATTTTAAAGAGGACTTACCAATTTAATGATCGCGAAGAAAAAGAATTAACCTAACAAAATATGGGACGACATTGTACAACTGCCTTCGCCCCCAAACAGCATAACAAACACCAGGCTTTCAGAGAAACATTTGTTCGCCTGAGGTTGCTCTCGACATTTATTAAAAGGACAATGTTAACGTATTTTATGGACATGAATTGTTTGTAATATATGACGTGTAGTTTAGAATATTACCTGTGGAAGTGACCATATGTGTTTGCTGGGGGCCTGAAATAGAGGAAAAACAAAATTGTGTTCAAATGCTCGATAGTGTGTTCTTTAAATCGCTGACAGAAGTTTAATGTCAATTGGACTAGCCTCATTTAGAATAATACAATCTTGTTTGATCTAAAAATATAAACCCACCTCTGATTTAACTTATATTTATATATCTGAAATTATTTTCAACTAGTTTATTATAGCTAATAAATATAAATGACTTTTAAGCGCCAAAAAGGTATTTTATCCGTTTGAAAAATCAGGACAAGACATTTTGGAGATGAATGCTGTATAACAAAATTGGGATAACTAAATTGTGAGGAATGAGGATTAATTTAGTGTAACATGGATGGAGCTATATAAAGTGTAGCGGAACTGGGGTGCATAGAGTGTACCGAAATTGGGTTGTATGGAGTGTTGCGGAGTAAATGTTGAATGGAGTTTAACGAAATAGGGATGAACAGAGCGTAACGGAGTGGAGATTTATAGAGTGTAGCGGAATTCGGTTGAATTGAGTGTTACGGAGTGGGGGTGAATGGAGTTTAACGGAATGGAGATGAACGGAGTTGGATGCATAAAGTAATACGGAGTAGGGATGAGTGTTGGAATGATGTGTAACGAAATGAGTAAAAGTAAGAGTAACGGAATGCGGATGAAAGGATTTTAACAGAATGGTGATGCATCTAATGTAACGTATTTAGGGTGAATGGAGTGTTACGGTGTGGCGATCTATGAACTAAAGGAAGGTGGATGAATTGATTGAAACGGAGTTGAGATTAATCGATTGTAACGAAATGAGGATGAGTTCAGTGTAAGTGTAACAGAATGGGAAGAAAATGTATGGTGTAATGATTAATGGAGTTTAACGGAATTGGAATAACGAAAGTCTAGGGGAAAATGAAATGAAGGCTAGTGAATACGGTGTGAAAATGACTCTTGCATCATAAGGAGACGAGACTGTATGAGGTGTCTAGGAATTGAAATGAAGGAGGTGAAACAGACTGAGATTGTAAAGAGTGTAACGGAATGGAGAGGATTGAGCTAATAATGGAATAAGTATGGGATTGAATGCAGCGTAACGGGGCGAGGTTGAATGGAATGATGATGAATGGTTTATAACGGGATGGTGGTGCTTGCAGTGGAAAGAGAAAATGATTTAAAATTATTATTGAAGTGAAACGGTAAATTTATTTTGATGAGAGAGCAGGCTGTCTGTGGTGATTGTATTCGTTTATGTATGTGGTGTGTTAACGTGTGTTTCTCTAGTTCATTGTCGATGGGCCTTTGTATTGTGACTCTAAAGAGGTGTTATGTTTAAATGTTAAACTACTGGGCTTGTCCCTGTATTATTGGAATGTTTGGTATGTAGTATAATGGGAGAAATGAAGTGAAATGGCATATTGATGAATGGAATATACCGGAATGGAGCTTCTTGTAATGTTACGAAATGGGAATTATTAACAAAAGAATATCCTCTATAACTGGAGTGTAATTGGTCGATTGAATTACAACGAAATGGAGATAGTGCAGTGTAATGGAATGGAGGTAAATAAGAGGAAATGGAATGGGGACGTATGGTGTGTGACGGACTAGGAATGCATTGAGTGAAATGGAATTTGGAAATTGGGAGGACTAACATAATTTAATATGGATCAATGAATGTCGTGTAATTGTATGGTGATCACCAATAAATGTAACGAAATTAGTGAAGTGTAACGGAATTTGGGTGTACGGAGTAAAGGTATTTTGGTGAATGGAATGTGACGGAATCGGTCACGCATGGATCTTCGACAATACAGTTGCCATTACGAACTCAATACATTAACAATCGCACCTTTCGCCACTGCTTGTACAGGATCCTCCTTTATATCAGACGGAACTGAAAGCAAGAATAGTGAGGTTGAGAAAGGAACCTTTACGTTTAGATACCAGATAGTCATATTTGCAGTTAACAATTAAAGGGACTAGACACTGGATGATTCAACTGCAAGAAAAAGGTGTTTTTTTCAAAAACTTACATACAATTGACATCGTTGTGCACACCGTAATGAATCTGACTTACTGATGTACCACATCGCTTACGGCACATGTATCTTTCGCAGTTTTTGCGCATTTTTTCCAATTTACTGGAGTTGTCTACCACATTAATCCCAGTAAGTGTAAAGATAGCGTCGATATATTTATCTCATTCTTATAAACAAATATGGTTTACACTGGGAAACCATTATTCATTATTTCAAAACTCAGATGAGACAGCAACATGAGTGTTGCGTTTATTCTTTTTATCATGTAAAATGGTGTATTATCGACATTCTTTTAGCTCGCAGTGACACTTCTAAGCTTGTTTTGAGGAAATTTTTTACCCTCTGGTGTCTAGTCCCTTTAAAGTTGTTCGCGAACTCACTTATTTTCAGGCGTAACTTTAGTCTCAACGACTCTTGCATACAACGGTTTTCTTATGGTTGTGTAGATGATTTTATTGCACGATCCTACGCATGCGCATTGTGTATATATGTGCCTTGGATTTCAATAACAATTACGAAGCACGCATATATGGATGACATACAACTCAAATTGTAGTCCATTTATACGCGAACGTCTACACGTAGCATTTCGTGACCTCTCTAATACGACTAATAGTTGTGAAAAAAACAGTGAAATGTGGAATGGTTTTAGTTTAAGTAATACTACTTTGTTCATCTCGGTTGTAAATATAGCTATTTACAGTGATCTGAATAATGCTCTACTCCTTGGGGGAAACCACTTTGTCCGCTTGGTGACTACAAACCAAACCAACATACGTCCAGGCCATTTTATGAACTTTAGAATCTACGAGGTTGAAAACCGCTACCGGTAAACCACTTTCACCACTTTAGAAATCGGGACTTTTGCTTTATGAATAGAAGAATTTTGGTAAACGTGTATATTACTTTCTTTCTCTTGTTATGGTAAGTAGAATAACAACAGCTAAAAAGAAGACTAATTATTAAAATTAACGACGGTTTGCATAACTCTATATCATATCAATTGAATGATAAATTTCTTGCAGGAGATTAAAATACAGTGAAAACCATATATGCGACCACCCCATTTTCACGACCACCCCGTCAAAGCGACCGATTCTTTTCATAACCGATCTTTTTCCTCGATAATTTAATGGTCGTAAACCCAAAAAATGCGAAATCAATGTAACTTATAAACTTGTAAACGAGAAAAGAACAAAACATTTGATCGGGAGGTAAAAATATAATGCGTCGGTAACTGTGTGTCTAAATATAATTTGTATTTGAACTTACAAGCAGAAAAGAAGAGAACAGCAACTAGAGCTAATCCCTGAAAGAGGACAATGGCGACGGAACAGAATCCCAAACGATCGGAGAACTTCACGTACGACTTGATGTCATCAGGTCCTCCATCCCAGGGGCTTTCTGATTTCACCTCCCGCAGGGTAGCTATAGGTGTAAAGAACATTGAACATACATGCATTTAAATGGTATGTATATCATGTTTACAGCAAATAGAATGTGTTACATGTACAGTACCCATAGTATATACTACACGTATGATACACATAGAACTCGATACATATAAGATATCCAAAGTACATACTACACGGACAATACACATAAAATGATATACATGTCCGTACCTATATTATATACTGCACGTATAATACACGTATAACTCGATACATGTACGGTACCAATAGTATATACTACACGTATCATACACATATAATGCGAAACATGTACGATACCCATAGTATATACATGTATCATACACATATAATGCGAAACATGTACGATACCCATAGTATATACATGTATGACCCACGTATAATGCGAAACATGTACGATACCCATAGTATATACTACACGTATCATACACATATAATGCGAAACATGTACGATACCCATAGTATATACATGTATGACCCACGTATAATGCGAAACATGTACGATACCCATAGTATATACTACACGTATCATACACATATAATGCGAAACATGTACGATACCCATAGTATATACATGTATGACCCACGTATAATGCGAAACATGTACGATACCCATAGTATATACTACACGTATCATACACATATAATGCGAAACATGTACGATACCCATAGTATATACATGTATGACCCACGTATAATGCGAAACATGTACGATACCCATAGTATATACTACACGTATCATACACATATAATGCGAAACATGTACGATACCCATAGTATATACATGTATGACCCACGTATAATGCGAAACATGTACGATACCCATAGTATATACTACATGTATGATACACATATAATGCGAAACATGTACAGTACCAATAGTATATACTACACGTATCATACACGTAGAATGCGATGCATGTGCAGTTCCAATAGTATATATTGCACGTATCATACACATATAGTGCAAAACATGTACAGTACCAATAGTATATACTACACGTATGATACACGTAGAATGCGATGCATGTACAGACCAATAGTATATACTGCACGTATGATACACATATAAAGAGATACATATACGGTACCCATAGTATATACTACACGTATGATACACATAGAATGCGATACAACCACAGCATCAACGAACTCGACATCAAAACCGTCATTATCAATGTCAACAACACAAACCATAAAACATCATCAACATCATTGTACTTATAATCAACAACATCAACTTCATCTACAACACTAAAATCATTAGCAACAACACTTACACATTCAAAAACACTAAAACACTAATATCACCAAAAACACTTACATCATCAGTTACAGCAGTAAATCATCAACGACACTACCATTTCCACAAAACTAACATCATCAACAACAACAACATCATGAACAACACTATCACTCAGACTGCCTTTCGACCTTACCAGCGGCCGCTTCCGCCTTCTTCGCTTCTGCAGCTGTCATAGCCATCGTTGCTTACTGCAAGAATACAGACTTATTACATTGTTTCGCATAAGTTCATAATAAAGAGGTCGGTATCTCACGCAAGATGTCTCGGCTTCGAGCAGTCCTAAACAATGAGGTGTTTTCTCAGCCTCCTTAAACAGGCAACGTAATAAAATAATGATCTCATTATTTTTCTAATGACGATACTGTACCTTTGACCAAAGAATATGAAAGAAGTAGAATATACATGTAATACATAAATGTATTTGTTGTACTGGGGCCATATTCAATAAGTATCTTAGTGAATATTTTCAACTAAGTGAGAATTTCATAATTTTTGACATCAGTTTTTTTTTAAATACCCACTATTTTTCATCAGATTTATTCATATGCAGATATTGTTTAGACCATTTTCTAGTTTATTTTCATATTTTTAGTGTACAAACATTGTTCGTTTTCGTGGAATTCAAATTAGAAAAAAAGGCAATTTTTCACTAAGTTGAAAATTATTACTTAGATGCTTATTAAATACGACCCCAGTTCATTTTGCCAGAGTAATGAGCACATGTTTAGACGCTAGTTTAATAACCATCTGTTTAAGTGTTAAAAAAATGTCTTGCGTCGAACAGATATCGCCATTAGTATGATATCAAGTAACACAATATTGACAATTCAGTATCTCATATCATCTGAAACAATATAGTTTTCAAATCATAATATGGTAAAAGAGCATGTTTTCCAACACTACCCGCTCTTTTATTCTATCAAATTACTTGCTTGTCAGTTTAAAGCTGCGCTCTCACAGATATACCATTTTTACAACTTTTTTTTATTTTTTGTCTTGGAAAGAGCAAATTTTTGCAAAAATATCTGCAAACCAGTGATACAAGATTGCTGACAAAAAATCAGATCGTAGAGTTTCATATTTCCGTTCGAATATTAATGTTTTATGGCTTAAACCGTTACTAACGGTTTAAGAAAAATGCATAAAACATCAATTTTTGAACTTAAATATAAAAATCTGCGATCTGCTTTTTTGCCAGCAGTATTAAATAACTGGTTTCCATGGATTTTCGCCAAAATTGGCTCGTTCCAAGACAAGAAATAAAAAAGTTGTCAAAACTGTCAAAACGTGCAATCTGTGAGAGTGCAGGTTTTAAAGGCGCACAATATAGGTAGATGCAAACTATATATGTTTTAATCTTAATGCATTATCATGTTTAACGCGTCTGTCTGATTAAAATAAAACCATGTGATTTATGTACAAATGAAAACATATTAGTTTTCCCACTTAAAATGGGCCGATACATCGCTTATGCTGTTTTTTTTTATCTGTACATAAATCAAATTATGTTGTTTTTATTTAATATGCTGACTCTCATGATACTTACTATTAGTAGTAGACATTTTTAACGTTCTACAATTAAATATAAGAGCCCAGCCCGCAGGCATAAAATCTATTGCTCATTTTTGTGATTTTTATTTTCTTTTTGCAGAAAGTATTCTAGATCAAAACAAAAACGCCATATTGCGCATTGTAATAATAAAACAGTACAGGACATTGTTTGTCATACAATCAAGATGAATGAAGAGGGATATCTCCAAGCTGAGACTACCTCAGAACACAAGGGACAAATCTATCTAACAAATCAAAGTATCTAAACAAGACAAAATGATGCATAATTTCATGTCTGTGCGATGAAAATAGAAGAAAAAACATGTAGATAAACAAAAAAGTTATTATTTACTTCAATGATAACATGGTAAGTATACATATGTTCGAAAGACATTATTGTTGATAATACTGTAACAATTGTATTTGTTTTGTGGACACACTTTACTGTAATGAGTAAATTAAACGGGAATTAAAAACATTATACATTATGAGGGAAATTATCAGGAAATTATTATTTTGAATTGTATTTACAAAACAAAAAGTAAAGATTAATGCTATTTTTTTCAAAACTCCTTTGTCGCAGCTTTCCAGGGGAGATTACTGCGTAGGAGATTGAGAAACATGTAGGAAACGGTTATAGAAGCGTGTAACCTCATTTAAAAAAAAAAAAAAATATTCGGGGCCGTTGTAATTTAAGATTTTAATATCAATACTGTACTTCACATTTTTTCGTGCGACGTGGAAAATATCAAAAGCATTTTTAACTGGTCCCTAACTGGTGTTAAATCTACATTTTGTACGATATCCAAATATAGTCGACGCCCTACTAATAAAGGACAGTTTAGGTCAAGTAAAGTAATAGTGTTTAATCAGTTTCGCTATAAGTAACCTATTATGAACTATGCCATGTATCAATTAAGCATGAAGTCAATTATTTTGTATTATTTGTTTGTAGTTTCGTTTATGTAAAAAAAATAATATTTTTATGTATCAAGTATGAATGTTGCTTTTTGTCGCCAGTTATGTACGATATTCAGCCAAATGAGTCTATGACCTGGTAAATGAATGTTTAATTCTCTTCTGCTCTATATTATACACTAACTCAGTCGCTGAACATTTCATTTATTATTTTTAACTTGATAGACTTATAAAAATGATTGTAATTATGCACATGTACAATACTGGTTTTTATTAATACATTTGTAACAAAACGCAAACATTTGAAATATGCAATTTGATATGATGTGATGTTAAACACTATAAATATTGTCCAACCTTCACTCTCACAGACTTCGAAGAAATGCCACCACTGTGTGTTGATTATTTTATTTTCCTTATGGTTAAGAATTCAATTGAATAATTCAATTTGATTATAAATAACAAGTAATTATTAGTACCTTTCAAACAGTATGAATTCGCAACGATTTTAAAAGATTTCTTACAAAAAAATCATCATCGGCACCCCAACGTATTTCAAATTTTCAGGACACCAATTATTTGTTGATAGCTCTTAACAAAGGAGATTGTTTCTTGTAGTTATCGGCTATTTCATCGCCGGAACATGCTATGAATAGTCAAGCATAACGATGTTGCGCTATTCAATTTACCCAAGGTATCATATATGTTATGAATACGCTTGGGTGTCGAGGATAAGTTATTCTTACATCTATATCATTTGATTCTGACCCGACAAATGTGTCCACCACGTGACTGTCCTAAGCCTATTTATTAGTCAAGATTGAACCACATATCTCTAAGCTAAAAGCCATGTTTACAATATGATTAATATGATATCCGTATATATATATGCTCTTACCGCAAGCAAAACATATAAGCCATACTTAGACATTGGATATATTGACAAACCGAATGGGTTTATTGCAACAAGACATGAATGATACATATTTTAAATTATATTTGTAACTGTTTATCGAGTATCGTACTTTGTTTATGGCCATTAATGCAGTTTGGTTATGATTTACATTATACATTATTAAAATGTATTTAAAGTCCATTAAAAACATTATAAATTCGTAGTGAACTGGAAGGATATCTCTGGCTTCTAACCCGACAATAGTATCGGCCACGTGACTGTCATAACTTCATAAGTTAAGTAATTAGTCAAGATTGCATAACATATCTCTATGATTAACATTATATCCTAATATACGATCTTTATCCCATGCAAGTCATATTAGCCATACTTACAAATTAGATATATTGATAAACAAAATGCATTTATTGCAACAAAACATATTTTCAAAATGTAATTGTAGCGTCGTAGATCTGTTACTAACAAACGAAAATTGATAAAAAAATAATAATCTGTAAAAGAAATGAAATTATTTCTAAGTATGTATTTTGATATAAAATAAAATGTAAAAGCTGGAAATGCTTCTAGTAAAATAATGAAAATTATTTGTCATTGTAGCATAAAAGCTATCTGCCTCAAGTCTGGTACACAGCGAGTTCATCTACTAGTTTTATAACTGTGTGTGTGGGGGGGGGGGGGGGGGGGGTATTTTAACAATATTCTACTGTTTTTTTGTTGTTGGTTTTTCAAAACAATGTTTCATATTATATTTTATCATTTAAATGTTCATTTTTATATTTGTTAAAATAGTTTTAAATCATATATTAATTAAGAAGTAATTTTAGTCGCTTTCAAAAGTATAATTCCTAGTGATTTGAAAGGATTACTTAGCATAATTATACCAGTGGTATCTACCACGTGACTGCCATAAGCATATTAATTAGTGAGGATAACAAAGCCCTAAGCTGGAAAACCATATTTATCAAATGATTAATATAATATCCTTATGTACGCTTATACCAAAAGCAAGTCATATTAGCCATATTTAAAATGAGATGTATGTACAAACAAAATGCGTAGTTTATAACCAAATGTGAATGATAAATATCTAAAAAAAAATATGTGTTAAGTAGTAGATTTGCAACTAACAAAAACATAGATTTGAACCGTGAACTTTTTTCATATTTGCATCCGGTAACATGCCGGGACTTTGGTAAAAAAGACGAAGGATGGATGGGTGGGAACGTGGGGTTGGTGGTTTCTTGACACCCTCATATATATATATATATATATATATATATATATATATATATATATATATATATATATATATATATATATATATATATATATACACACACACACACACACACACGCACACACACACACACACACTAGAACAGCCAAGACATAGATGCTCACATAAAACAAAGAAATTTCAAAAATACACAGAACTAAAAGAGTTATTTAAACTATTTGTGGTTTTTATTCTTATTGGAACAGATAGTATTCTTGATCTGTATATATACAAGGGGTACAACAAGTGAGGGACATGTTCATAGTCTAAACAAAATAAAATTGGCCATATCGTACCCATGTTAAAAGCACAAGCCGTCCTTAATAGAAAGATGGAAAGGCTCGATAAAACTTAGCTAAAATAGGCCCAGGAACGCATATTTTGACTAAAACACAGTTTCAAGTCACACAATTTTCTGTTTTAACCTTGAAAACAACCAATTGTTCCGCTTATACATTATTTTTATATTTTCTGTAAAGGCCTCTAGAAACATAGTTAAAAAAAATCGAGAGGCCTCCGGGTAGGCATATTTATATTGCGACAAAAGTGATATTAACGTAATAACCAGGTCAAAATATCATTCGAACACACCAAAATACTTTAAGAATCCGCCATTTCGTACCGCATCGAACATGGCCTTCACTTAACATTCCGCAAAACCTTATTTACGCTAGACACCCCGTATATATAAAGAACAGTCGAACCCCGTTTGCTCGAACTCCTTCGAGCCTCGGAAATTTCGAGCCAAGCAGAAAGACTTAGCTTTAGTTTAAAGAAAGCGGTCCTTAACATCCAGTTCGAGCCAACGAGGAAATCGAGCCAAGCGAGTTCGAGCCAATGGGGTTCGACAGTATACAATATCTAGCGCAGTGATGGGTACTGAAGGTCGTGGTTCCATAACACCCGTCGCGAAGCATTTTTTCGAAATTCGACCGAGCAAAGTGTACATATCTCTCACTAGTCACTATGCATTGCTGTGTTCATCGATTATACATCATGATACCATCTCCAAACAGTTTCATAACTATGTGAGCACTCAAACGATTCGTTTTAAAGAATATAGTATTGTAAATATCAAATAAAATAAGCTATCGTACGATCGTTTCGATTGGATCAGAGTTATTGTAATTGTTTTACAGTGTGCAACACACACAACGCAAACCAATAGCGGCCTTGATAAAACGTGAAAAAGACATATAAATAAATGATGTATACAGTACAGTAAGTTATATGTGGCCTAGATAAAATGAGTTCAATATAAGTGTTATATAAGTTACCTGTGTATGTTCCGTGAAAGCGAAAAAACGATGTCGACCTCTTCTCCAATTACTGTAACTAAAAATCAAATGATCAGAAAAATCTTAATCAATATAACTAGATCCAATATTTCAAACCAAATACATTTAAACAAAATTATTTTTCTAATTATAAAATGATCATTTTCCTCTAATCAAGCATTTGAATTCATCGGTGTTATTAATTTATGCAAGCCATTTTAAATCTCAAATTCGATTTAAACTATTTAATAATGGGTAAGTATGTCGATTTTCAGCGTCATTGAAATTCAAGAAAACTATATTTTATATAAAAATAACAATGCATGTACATGCAAGAAATATAATATAAGAAACACAACTCACCAATATAAATATCTCAAGAACAGCTACTAGCGAGTAATGAAACAGAATACCACGCCCGCTCTGTTATATATCGATGGCGCGGACTCTATTGTTTAATTAAATATGGCGTCTAATATGAGTGTCATTGAACGTGGTGCTAGCAAGTTCAATAACGTCGGAATGACCGTTGTTTGATCTTGCCGACACCTGGTAAAAAATAAGCAGATTTATCCATATCTGTAATTCCAAGACGACAGCCTTAGTTCCTCTTTCCGACTGTGTGGTTTCTATATCATTGATGGTGAGTATAATGTACGAGTATATTATATACCGATATCCTCGATATTTAATCGTTCAATTATGCAATAAAGTTACTCGCTCATGGTTTGTAAAATGCACTTTTTAATTACGAAATAAAGTGTGGCAAAACATAAGGAGTGTTAAAACCAAAAAGAAATATACCAAAAGCTGGAATCCGTCAGCAAATGTTGATATTTGCTTTAATAAATAACGTCTTTGATATAACGCAATTGAAAATTAATTACGGCTGTGGTGTTGCGTGTTTGGTTGATTGACATTTTCACGTGATGTTATCAATGCATCCTTAACAGGTCAACATATACCCTGCTTTTGTTAAATTCCTGGTGGCCGTGTTGACTAACCGGCTGTTTTCTATTATTTTCTTGACTTTACCGGCGTGGGTTCGAACCCCACTAAAACCAAAATACTTTTAGGCTATAACTGTATTTTATTGCAATTCCTATATCATAGAGTAAAATAATGATAAAATAAGTGTTTTCAGATGCATTACCGGGAAAACTAATGTTTGGTTCAAAAACATGAGAGAGTCACTTTAATTCTTCTTCAATATAGTTGTGTTCATAGAGACTGTGTTGAAATAACATTCTGTTACCTCGCAATGTATTCTGTTACTACTTTCATGTGAGTTGCGATATAACAAAATCGCCGTTAAACCAAAAAAGGTCATTTTTGATGTTGGTGTTCTCGTTGTCGCTGTTGTTGTCGCTGTTGTTGTTGGTGGTGGTGTTGCATATCGGCAATCTTGCATTGAGACTTTTAAAACATTAATAATGAGATAACATGGCTAAGATGTACAGGTTACAGGACAAACAATGAATATGCACTCAAACACAAATATTTTGTCTATCAATAAATGAACAGTGGTAGACGTATTCTTATTATTTTCATATTATTTAATTAAAAAGCTGCAATTCTTGTGTGTGTGTTTTTATTTAATTTCTTAATGTCATTGCAAAGTAAATATATTTAGTCATAATGTATCTTAAATCAGATATGAATACAAAACCTACATATCACCTTAGTTTCAACTCAAAGATGGCAGTCCTCCTGCGGGGTAAAATAACGCTAATGATCTGAGCTTTGAAATCACAGTTTAATATGGGAATAATTCCTCTGCTACAGAAAAACATCTAGAAACCCATATACTAATAAATAATGCGTACATGTATTTGCCTGGTTTCAAAGAAATCTGGCACCAGATAATTAAAAAAATGTGGATGAAATCTGATCCAGTACAATGACATCGCGGGCAAATTAGGAGCTATATTTCTTCAGCGTTGTTCGTTACCTTTTTCTGTTTAAATTATCTGAGGAAATTAAACACGGTGGAGAACCCACGTGACTTATTTGGTAAAGTGCACGGCAACAAATGTCAACAAGTCTCGATTCAGGTAAGGTTTTTAAAGATAACTTTCTTAATATTTGGAGAATTTTTATGAAATAAAGACCATAAACCCCGCATTTAAGAGCTCTATCCACGGTAATAAAGAACTTTCCCTAATATCCTAAAGTTTTCCTGAAAATCTTGACCAACTGATTTCTCAGAGTTGAAATCTATGGCAAAGTACACGGCTTTTGACAAATTTATCGTTTTACTTCATGTTAGCCGTAAATAATTCATACACAAATCTTATTTTAAGCACATTTTATAGTTTTCAGCGTGTATTGTTTAACTTTTAGTTATTTCAAAGGTAAAAATGAACTCAAACCAAATTGATAAAGTACACGGACATTTTAGGATGATAAAGTGCACGGTCAGTTTAGTTTATGTTTGAAAGTAGAGTGCGGTTTACAAACTAATCGTTATATAAGCATTTTTTATTCGTGAAGTCAGAATGTATAGTGTTAGTTTTTATTTAAGTTGTATCAATAAATTTTGCATTATAAGGCACACCTAAATAACTAAATATTTAGCAATCATATTTAATGAGGAGTTGAAAGATAGTCTATGGGATAATTTAAGAGAAAGTCTGCCATTATAAGTTCGATTTCTTTTAAATATGCAGATCAATACAGAATCATACATACATTTCTTCAAAAATCACATAGTTTTACTTATAAATATAACCTGGACTGACGGTGATTCAAACATCTCTGTAGTTAGCGGCCCGTTTGTGGTGATTGCAAATTTCATGAATGTTCCTATTTTGATGTGATCTGAAACAATAAAATAGGCACATCACAATTAGTTTATATATATTTCCACATTTAAAGCATACTGTTCATACCTTTCAGGTAACGCTGAATCTTTTATTTGGTTCAGTCTGAACAAATATTATCTGATCTACATCAGTAAAATTGCTGTCGTTCGAACAATACAGACAGGAACTCATTGTAAAGATGGAGGCTCGGAGTTAGATGGGAAACAGCAAGGAGGAATGAGAGCACACTATATTAGCAACTTACAGGCTAGGACTAAGACTTGAACATCTAGATAAAAGCTGAACATGGAACATTAGAATGTTCTAGACTAAAGGCTGAAATGTGATTACAAAACAATTGTGTTTCAAAGCTTGCTGAATTATATAAGATACACGCAGTTAAGAGTTTATAGGACACCAATGGGAAAATGACAACAATGCATCTCTAAACCATGTGAAAATGTTTTAAGCTCAACCCGTTTTCATACTAATTTTACACAGCATTTTTTCAGTACTGTAAGACAAACGAACATTTTGAAAGAGCACCATTTGGTAACAGTACGTTTTGCTATTTATCTTAATAAAATGTCAAACTCATCAAAACGTTATTTTAACTCGGCAACATACTGGAATGCACTTCTAACTAGACCATTGTGATCTTCCAATGTGTCCTGATTAGGTGTGTTTCGCCTTAACGTGCCTGCTGAGTCCAGATTTGAACTTGAATGCTGAGCGACACTGTAGACATTTGTGACGTGTCATTTCCTTGTGTCTAGAAGAAATCTGGTCACTGCGATTGGTCGTGTCACCCAATTTGAACCCACACACATCACAGGTTAGCTTCAATTGGCCGCTTTCGCATCTTTCGTGTATCTTCAAGTCTTGCAAGATCAGTTTTGCCACAATATTTGCAAACGTGCAACTTTGTCTCGCCGTGATTGCTGCACCTATAAAAAGACATGTACTGTCACAAGTTAGCGAGAAATGCTGGCAATGGAAGTACTGGAATATAATTTAAAAAAAAAAAAAAAAAAAAAAAAAAAAAAAAAAAAAAAAACACTATATATTACTGCCTCGCAATGAGTGTTTGATCATGTAATCAGCATCATAAAACTTAACTATCCTGTCCACTGAAACACGGACCACATTATAATGTGAAAAACGCAACCCCTAAAAACGTTGAAAACACAGTCAGACGACGGCAACTCTTAACCTCTACACGAGGGGAGTCATAATAAAAGTAAAACTGATAGTATATTCTTATTTCTCTGCGAAAAAATAATGGTAAAGACTAACCTGTGTCTGCGTAAACACTTTACCGCAAAAACGATGGCAATTGACCAGAATGCCTTCCATCGTGGTCTACTAGATGTCGTTTTTTTATTTAGAAATGCCATTCCGCATTCTTTGCATAAAGTCGGAGTTGTCATATTCTGAAATGAAACAAATGTCACAAAATCATAAGTCTATCAAATCAGCTAGCAATCAAAGACATTTAAAGTACAAGAACACTTTTCTTTCTCAAAATTGACAAAATGAAGAGTTATTAAGTAGTTATGTGTTACTGCTTACCATGTATAATGAATACCAACACGTTTTACATATACGATACGAAAAAGAAATGGAACACCCTTTACAAAAACTTCAAGCCCTTTATATGTCAATTGCGAATATATTGTTATAATACGGGACTGAATTTTAGTGTGATAACACATGTTTCCATGATTCATGAAAATGAGCCCATCATCAAGGCGAATCCGTCGGTCTGTTAAAACGCGTTCATTCTTCCATTGCCACTCCATTACAATGCGTCTTTTCAAACATGGAGCAATGTTCAATAATGAATTTGAAGAATAGAAATAATAAATAAATTTATAATAACTCGTTTAAGCCCCAGTCAGTGAAATAATGAGTATATACACTGAAGGTTATAAACGGCCGTGTACTTTATCAAACCTAAAATGCCCGTGTACTTTATCAATTGGTTTTAGTTCATTTTTGCCTTTGAAATAACTATAAGAAGTGCAACAATACACGCTGAAAACTTTAAAATACATAAAATTTGCTTAAAATAAGATTTGTGTATGTATATAATTATTTACGGCTAACATTAAGTAAAGCGATAGATTTGTCAAAAGCCGTGTACTTTGCCATAGATTTCAACTCTGAGAAATCAGTTGGTCAAGATTTTCAGGAAAACTTTAGAATATTAGAGAAAGTTCTTTATTACCGTGGATAGAGCTCTTAAATGCGGGGTTTATGGTCTTTATTTCACAAAAATTCTCTAAATATTAAGAAAGTTATCTTTAAAAACCTTACCTGAATCGAGACTTGTTGACATTTGTTGCCGTGCACTTTACCAAATAAGTCACGTGGGTTCTCCACCGTGTTAAATATTCCGACAGAGTTTACATTATGATAAAAAAAATGTTTGGTTTTAAAAAAAAGAGTTTAATTCATTCTGTTTTGCGTTTGGTTATAAAAAAAATAAACATGAGAAATAAAATACCCTGATGAACAATGCGTATATAGGAACATAATTTCTGAGCCCGTCTCACTGGGAAAAAAAACAAACCGCAAAGGCATTCAGCGTACGGAAAAAAATCAATTGAGGTCAGTTCCGGTATGACGTCATCTGACTAAATCTGCGCGATGTTCTAATTAATTATAAAATGATTATTACATAAATATTAAAGCAGTGTTATACGAGATTATTCTTAATCATTAATATTCAACAGAATTACTCAAACTGACTTGAATTATAACATGTATTATTAGTAATTATGCCATTATGTTAGTGCTATTCTTAACGATTTAGCGGGGTACTTATTGGTGGCTGATATGTAATTACATTGGTTGACAGTGCAGGTTATAATCGAATGAATCATGGCACGGACCACTAGTAACAACTGTCGGTCAAATCAGTACCTCCGAACCGTTGTGTGCAACTGTCAATCTAATCAGTACCTCCGAACCGTTGGGTGCAACTGTCAATCTAATCAGTACCTCCGAACCGTTGGGTGCAACTGTCAATCTAATCAGTACCTCCGAACTGTTGGGTGCAACTGTCAATCTAATCAGTACCTCCGAACCGTTGGGTGCAACTGTCAATCTAATCAGTACCTCCAAACCGTTGTGTGCAACTGTCGGTCCGAACCGTCGTGTGCAACTATCAGTCCAATAAATACCTCCGAACCGTTGAGGGCAACTGTCAGTCTAATATATACCTCCCAACCGTTGTATGCAATTTTCGGCCCAATAAATACCTCCGAATCGCTAAATGCGAAATAGTAACGCCGCAGTGCGACGAATCCATGTTTTTAATATGGACAATCAGAAATTATAGCCAATTAATGTCCTGTATGAGCTAGGAAAAAGTAACACCCTAAAGGCATTTGGCGAAACCATTTTGACCTTGACTTGCCCCCACCCACTCAAAAGAAATTCCAAGCTAGATCTTCAAATAAGAGCCAACTTCCATCACTTTCAGTCAATTTGAGCATAAGTTATATGGCATTTTTTTCTTCTATTTTTAGTATTAGTGACCTTGACCTTGAACCAATCCCCATCAAAATAATTTACAAGCTAGATATTCACAAAGCTACTTACACACCAACTTTCATCACGATCCATCGAAGCTTACTATTATTATTGGGCGGAAACCATGTTTCTATTTTTAGTTACTGTTACCTTGACGTTCACCTGGTCCCTCTCAAAAACAATCCTAAGCTAGCTCTTCACACAAGCTTCATACATACATACTTGCATTACTATTCATCAATTCTTACTAAAGTTCATGGGCGGAATTCATGTTTTCTTCAATGAGTAAGTGACCCTTGCCTTGACCCGACTCGCTCAAAAGCAATCCCATTCTAGCTCTTGAACTAAGCTACCTACACACCAACTTTCATCACTTTCCATCAACTCTAGCTCAAGTTATTGGGCGGAATACGCCATTTTAAGTAAAGTGACCTTGACAGCTTGGTTGATTTAATGCTGGTTTTCTTCAATAACAAGCCACCATTTTATGGAATGTTTTATTGATTGTTTTTTTCGGTTTGCTTCGAACATCATTATCATGTGAAACATATCTATAAAGCATATTCAAATTACAACACACATGGTGGAAATTAATCAAGAAAAGACAAATTAGGTATAATACAATAACAAAGAAAACACAAAGCCAAGATTACCAATGCTAACTGGGTTATTAAGTACATGTATGCAATACAGGTAATCAAATGGTGCCTTGAAAGGCAGTAGGTAAGAACAAATACTTGAACTAAAGTGCAATTTTGAATCAAACTGAACATTTGTACCATTACACTTATATATAGAGGCAAACCCATTGTAAATTAATGAGTGTATGTGCCCATGGTGTTGCTATACAAGTTTATATAGAATTGTAATTAGAACTCGTTTATTCCAGCTTTTTCTGTATTAGTACACACATACAAAAGTACAATTGTATTTAATTCCCCACAGGTTTCAAGTATTGGTGCTAAGGTACATTTTCATGTAGTTTCTGATTTCAGAAAACTCAGAAAACACACACTGAATATAAGATTTCAATTGGTGTTTCGGAAAACGTGACCAATAATGAAGGTATAATGTTTAAGTGAATGCAGTTTTCCCAAGAGAACCAGTTATATCATTAGGAACATGTCATGGTTAGGCCTGGGAATCAGGAGTATCTGGTAAAAAAAGTCATTTCACATTGGTGTAATTTTACAAAAGGGGATTTAGGGGGAGTGTCGAGTTAAAAAGGGGTTTTGCTACAACTGGGGTAGAAGAGAGTGGAGGTATTATTTTAAAAACAGGGTTGGAAGGATGGGGGTGTTTTTTTCTTAAAAACTTGATTCAAAGGGATGGGGAGTGTCTTTTTATAAAAAAACTTGGGTCAAGGGGATGGGGAATGTCATTGTATAAACGGAGGCTAAGGGGACGAGGTGTGTCATCTGATAAAGGGGGTTGAGGTGGTGGGGTTGGTCATTTTTTAATAAAGCATTAAGGGTGTGAGGGCATATATCAAAAGAAATGCATTCACACTAACCAAACAACAAATCGTACATAGATTATTAAGAGGAAGGGATCATACAAAAAGGTCAAATAAATACTAAGTAACTAGCATGTACAATTAGTGCAAACACATCTTAAACATTAGCACTTACATGATCCAATAAAACACAAATAAATATACAAAGCAAACACATAATTATTACAGTATATTAAAATGTGAATCTCAATAAAGCACTGAAAAGTCAGCTTAAATAATAATAAGGCCGTCGTAAGCGCTTATCATACAAGGTCATACACAACTGCCATTCCATAAATACACAATTGATTAGAAGCAAATAAATGAACCCAGGTATGCATAGTTTATCTGTAAAATATTCAGGGTCTTATCATTGACCATGAGACAAAATTTTGTCCAGATAAAAACATTTAGTTAAGTTTACTTTGTTTGAATGTCAGGAATTACATTGAAATTTGTGAATGTCAGATATTACATTGAAATTTGTGTATTTCAAAAATCACATTGAAATTTGTGAATGTTAGAAATTACATTGAAATTTCTGAATGTCAGATATTACATTGAAATTTCTGAATGTCAGAAATTACATTGAAATTTGTGAACGTCAAAAATCAAATTGAAATTTGTCAGATTGTCAGAAATAACAGTAATAAATTAATATCTTAAATGCCCAATAAATTTGATCAAGAAATATAGTTTTACAATATAAATACCTTATTTGGAAAAAATCCCTATAAATTTGTTATTAATAAGGACGATAAGTGGTATTCTTTGACAATATTTTTTCTTAGAGCTAACAGGCAGTGTTGCTACTAGAAACTAAGACGTCTTCATGGATTATCTTTAATTTTACATTCAATGACTTCTACCTGAGAATCTATTTGTTTTGTCAGGAATTAATTTTTTGTTTTTTCAGGAATTATTTTAATTGTCAATGAATAAATTTCATAGAATAAATATACACTAAAATTTATGTGTAAATGAACTAAGCAAAAGTTTAATTTGAAACAAGTTTAGCTCAGAACATATTTCATAGAAGCCTAAGTGTTTAGTGTTGAATGTCTTTAACCCTTGAATGATTTACCAATGCCTTTACTAAGCTTCATTATAGCAAAATAACTTATTAACTCCTTATGAATTACAAAGAATCATAGGATAACTGGTGTGAGCCCTATAGTACCATAATATATAATACATAACAAAGAAAATATGATATTCAATCAGGCTTACAAAAAAAATCAGAAACAACTTTAGCCAGCAAACAACCTTATCACAAATGTATACATGTATGTTATCATTAAGGTAATATGAGCCATCTGACATGATTTTTGGCCTTCGGACATAGTTATAAAAAAAATTAATTTAAAAATCATTAAATAAAATTTACCATTTTTTAAAAAAAAATTCACTATATTTCAATTAAATCCAAACTTCTTGCTTTAAAAGCATTCTCATTAGCGCATCATTTTCTTAAAGATTTATGACTTTTACTGTACTTATGTTTCCATAGCAACCTAGGCTTTTGTCGTAACTAATATCGACTGCATTTATAGTGTCTGTTTCAAATAACCGGATTGTCTAAAATCATGAAAATGAATCATCAAAATTCTCTTTATACCAGTGTTCCATATCAAAGGGTGAATGCGAAAAGGTTCTAAGTGACATTAAATAAAGAAGCAGATAGAACCTTTTCGCTTTCACCCCTCGATATATACTCAGTGATAGATTAAAAACTATAAACTAGTTGGAATATTGATTTTAAAAATGTAATCTTGTTAGGCCTACTTGTGTGAAAGGTCAACTTTAGTATACAAAAGAGGCAATGAATGGTCTTAATAGTTGTAGGCATGTATCTTGCGTAATTTTGGAGATATCATCTTGAAATTCAGGGTAACGCTTTCTGAATTGTCCTTCAATTCAAATAACTAATAAAACATTGAAGGAAGTTTGTGTTTGAAGGCCAAAAATCATGCCATGCACTCCTAATTTCAGCAGCACATTGGACAAAAATATTAACACTTAATAACCATGAAATCATCCATAAATATCACAAAACACAGTCTCCTATAAGCTGGTGGTTTTAGTTCCGGGTACCCTTAATCCTTGGCACACCACTTGTGTTCATGGTTTCACACTAGCAGTATGGTTCCACCTGCAGGCCTGGAGCAAATTTTAGGTAGTGTTTTTTTCCGAATGTTTACTTCAGGGTCATTAAAGTCTTCCTATTCACTTTTATGAACTGTTCTCACATGTGAAGTCCAACTGCAAAACACAAATTGCAAATTTGGAATCTTTTCTTGATTTTTATGTTCATGTTCACAAAAACATGCACAAATAAACTACCCTCTGACAATTAGAAACAGAAAGAAACTACAAATGATCATAATTTGGCGGTGATTCATTGCGTCCAAAAAAATCACTATTTGCTCTATTGTCTACTCCATTGATAACTTTACTTTTGCTCGATGCTAAAACTCTCTGTTGATTCTGGTAAACTTTTTCTTTGTTGAGACTTGGACCTGAAACAGAAAAGTAAAATTACATTTATATCTTGATTCGTGTTGTTTTATTTCAAGTTAAAGCTCACCTGTTTTTTTCGGCTCAGTGTCTTTGTTGTCACAAAAATAATAACCTTACCAACAATCAAAACAGTATTCAACTGAAACTTGGTACTCATGTTGTTAGAGACAATATGCACTATTATAACATGGCCCGAAACTCCGACTTCAAAAGACAGTGTGTGTATACCACGTGATATATTACGGTACGTCATATATGCTACGTTGGAATGCAACATTTTGCTTAAAATGAAGACTTAAATCAAAGATAACTATTCTTATACTGCACCATTTTAAATAAAACAAAGGGCAGTCTATGCCGTTTAAACAGCCCCGTCTTTGTTTTATTATCGAAGTTTCATAAGGTGATTAGTTTTATCAAACACTTTGACAAACCTGTTTCCGAAATAATGTTTTGACAGTGCTCCGTCAGACGGCCGTATTGTGCAAAGGTTTTTCGAAGTGTTTTAAGAAACTAAACTCGAAATCAAACTGGTAAAAGACCGAATGCGGGGCTCTGTAAGCGGCATAGACTGCGCTATGTTTCATTTAAAATGGTGAAAAAATAGTGAAGTTATCTTTGTTTAATGTCTTCTTTCAAAGCAAAATATTGCCTTCCGACATAGGATTTATGACGCAATTTATCACGTGGTATACACACACTGAAAGATGTCAAGTTAAAAACTTAATAAGATTTGTATCAAATGTCATCAACTAAACAAAATAAAAAAAAATCCATTCATCATAATTATTTAGTTGTTGTTATCAAGGGATTTAACAGTTAATTGCATTGATTTTCAATAAATGTAAATATTAATCTACCACACTTATTATTTCCAAGTACAATTCACTTACCACAATAGCTGAGCAAAACAGGCAAGAATATAAGGCCGTGGGAAGCCCCGAAGACAACCATCCCGAGGTACATCCGGAAATAGAACACTTGGAATAACTGGGACTTGGCCAGCGCTAGCACGGAAATTCCTACAAGCTTTGTAAGCGTGATACCACTCAGCACCTGGAATTCAACAAAAAAATAACAGTGATTGTGATTTCGATTAATCTATGAATAACTAGTGAATAACTAATAAAAATTGGTGTTCAAATGACTCAAAACATTGATAATAAATATGGTGTGTTTCCGGTTTCCATAGAAAAATCTGACATGAGAGCACATGCTGAGGTCAGTAACGTGGCTGGCTGATCCAGTAACTAACTATGCAGTGTGCGCAAAGGTTGGATTTTTACGAATGTTGAGACAAGGAATGCATTACTTTAGAACCAAAATCAGCAAAAATATTCTCAAAAAATCCGCCCTTTCCCCCATTTCTTCATCCATAGTATTTGTATGCCTGTCCATACAGTAGATAAACATTGGGGTGTCTGAATGACTCAAAGGTAGACTGTCCAACTCCCTACACAGAGGTTCCGTATCCAGTTGGGGAACATTCTTGTGGCTTCTTACATGGACACTTAGTACTGGTCAGTTTGACCCAGGAAGCGGGCTCGAGTGTTTAAAATTGGTTGTAAGCTTTCAACGTAATATAGCCAAAATAAATTTGTATAATTTAAATAAACTTACAGAGCTGCCCATATGAGCGAGGGCGTCTTTAGCTCGTTCTACTCTCCCATGCTCAATGCTGACAGCAAACGCACGGGCAATGTGCGAACAAAACTCAACCGATATACCAATTGCCTGGAAATAATCAATCAGTATAAATAAGGGTATATGATGATTATATTATAGGAAATTAATAAGAAAATAAGATTTATGGGTGAGATTTATTTGACATATAAGCTCAGAAGAGCTTTTGTAGCATTAATGAACATTTAAAAAGTTTTAAAACTTCAATAATTACGTAAGATTGATTCCTGGTAGATAACCAATACTTATACAATATTGACACAGGTTTGTTCAGCCCCTACTATATAAAATTCAGAATTTGAGCAAGCCCGGGAGACATTTTACCAGTGCAGGGCTAATGCCAGCTTGTGTTAATTTCGACCACTTCTTGTCATTTTTGAGTTATGGCCAATGTTCAAGTTTTTGCACGTCCCCTCTGCACATGACAACAAAGCAAACAAAAACACCATTTAAATATAATTATTTTTCTTCAAGAAACACAGACAAGCTAATAAAGAAAGTATGCTCCTACCATGACTAGATTAACGAGAGAAAGAGCGTTGAGGTTGATATCCCATAGGAACATCATTCCCATGATATCGACTACGATCATGATTATCGTCAGGCACACGATGGTTGCCGAGACAAAGTCGAACCCTAGTAGAATGAACGTCACAACAAAGATGGCCGCCATACAGATGCCCAGGTTCTTAATTGTCATGATAACTATGGTAAGGTATTGTTCATAGAAGACATAGAAGACACTGGAAAGGAAAAAATGAAAAATATGAATTAGACTAACATCTGAGATGCTAAGAATTAGGCTACTTGAAATTGAAGAATAAAAAGGGTGAAAATCATCTCATAATCTGGATTTCAAATGAAGATCTGATTTCAACACATTATCATATTAAAGTTTTAATACTAAAGGATTATTGTAATGTAAATAGTTTAATTCATTTATGCCAGATGAACACATGATGTGTCTTTATGCTTAAAAGAACACAGCTTATCTATTCATTTGAAATGCCACACACATGGGCATGACCATATAATCCTTTCTTGCCACAATATTTCTCTTACTTTAAATATGTTAAAGCTGCACTCTCACAGTTTGATCTTTGAATGAGCCAAACTTTGGGTCAATGTCTAAAAACGGTGATATAAGACTGCTGATAAAAGATCAGATCGCAATTTTTAATATTTACGCTCGTAATTTGATGTTTAATGGCTCAAAGCCTTACTTACGCTTAAGGAAAAATGAAATTTTTGGCATTTATAATCAATGCCAATTAAAAATTGTTCGAATGTGACTTAATTGAAAACATAGAAGCTGAAATCAGCTGATTCTAAGACAATTTATAAAATAAAGTTATCTAAATGGTCAATCTGTGAGAGTGCAGCTTTAAACCTTTTTTTGAAAATGTTGTAATTTGAACATTTTTATACAGTTTGGATCTGTGATGACATTTATGAGGTAAATAAAAAAAAAAGTTTTTAATATTCTATAAAGCAATGTCCTAAATTTGGGATAGAATCACAAGTGTTAGATAACTTCGAACCTATGTGAAACTGAATAGAAGCTATCAACAAGTCCCAGAAAATAATCTTACATTGTGCGTTACTTGAAAGAATAATTAACATCTATCACTAACCTGTAGGGAAAAACTTCTTTTTCGGGATCAGTAATATTCATTGCTATGGAAATATTTTTTGCAATTTTTCTCGCCTCTCTTAATCCCATGATGTAATCTCCAGAAACCTTCATTGGCGTATGGTAGGTCATAAAGTAAGTCGCTGGAATACAAAGTTAAATATTAAAACAACAGAATTCCATGTCAACTTTGCATTTGGTAATTATAATGAAACAAAACATAAATATAAGAAAATTTCAGATACAGATCAAATATTGCTTAAACACAAGAAATATCAATAGTTTCGCTAATCATTTTTTAATTCTTGTTTCACACCTTAAATTCTATGATTTTTTTTACATAACTGAAAAATATGTAATATTCACTTTATATATATCTTAAGTTAGCTTATATCTTATCTTGATTCAGTTTGTCTCATCTTAAATTCAGATATTATCTTATTTTAAGAAAGCATTACCTTATTTTAATTCAGTTTTTCTTATCAAATCTTAAATTTGTTTATCTCAGTTAAGTTTATATTAGCTTAAATCAGATTTTTAATAGATATTTTGATTCAGTTTATCTCATATTTAATAAACTTCACTTATCTTACAAGATACAAGAATCTTAATTTAATGTCAGGTTTATGTAACAATTTATTTTAGCTAAATGAGCTATTTTCCGACATGAATAACAAACATACAGAACATATCAAAATATAACAAAGAGCTGGTGACCTGGAAATAAACTTACCTCCAACTTCAGTCTTATTCTTGACCAGGTTGACGCCAGCACCATACGCAGCATGCCCTCTGTAACAGACAGATAGCAAAATATAAGTACCAAGACACACTGAAACAAGTATGGATTCAAACTGGGTTTTAAAAAGGGCTGGGTGCTGCAGAAAAGGGACAGGAAGCTAAGGATAAAATGGGCACCTTGTGTCAGACTGTCCACCCTTCCATAATGTCTACTTTAGCTAAAACCATACATATATTATTACATTTAAAAGTATGAATTTTCTTTGCCCCTACTAATTTCAATGATTTCCCTTGTAGTTGTGTAGCGAAATATCTGACTGATGTTTTTCATAAACCTAAGATTAACTTTAGGGCACCAAATACAAATTTTTGAAGGGGCTTACTTAATATATACTTAACAAACTAACTTACCCCTTAGCACACTTAAGTCCAGGATTATCTTTCAAGAACATGGGCATGTATTTTATAAAATCATCGGGGGTGGGGCGACCCTGTTGTTCTGGCTGTAGAGGACACTTGTGACATGCTTCATTTGATGTTGACGGACAGAACTCTCCTGTTTTGTTGTTGATACGACAACATGGGGGATTCCCCTGAGCGCTTATCCAATCAAAGTAGTCGTCCATCCATGAGGAGGCTGGCTGTGCTATAGATGTGCTGCAAAAAAATAGTAGTGTTTATGAGATAGAATCAATCAACTTTTATTAACCTTTATCGACCAGGATGTTATGAATGACAGTTTAAAGCAAAATATTAATAGAATTGTAATAATTGCAATTTAACAGTACACTAAGTCTAATGTATTTTAATTCCTTAAGAAACATAACTCAACATCTATCTTTATCAAGCGGTGAGGGTCCAATTTCTTAATATAAAATAATAATAAGAAAACTTACTTTTTTTTAAACACAAAATAAGTACTTCTAAATTCACATTTAGGGGAAAAAGGTATGTTATAGTATTTTGAATGGGGCCAAATATCAGCCCTGAATTAGACAGAAAAAAACACATGCTTAAGGTCCATAATCAGACAATTACTTCAGCCATGTTTGCTGCTGTCGTATGCGTAATGCTACTGGTAACATAATGTTCCCAGTTTCATGTAAATAGCTTTCATGGTTTTTGAATAATAAGCATGGTTAAAGTATTTGGATGACAATGATGATGAAGACACCAAGGGTTTCAATACCAAGACCTGATTAGTTGAAACATATATGATGATATATAGTTTAAAAAGGAGTATTTACTAGTTAGCCAGCTGCGAGGAGTAGAACACTTGGCCGATCAGGGAATCCTGGTTACAGCCTTTGCTACCGCAGATCGCGTTCTGAGACTTCATGTTCGTGTAGTTGTAGCCTGCCGGTATCACAAAGTATATCGGCGCTCCGACAGAGAGGTAGGCAGAGAGGTTGTGGAAGTAGTCGAGAACAAATGAGTCCTGTAAATAGATCACAGGATATATAACTTCAGCTTTGGTGAAATACTAAATGCATTGATTATTAATGAAATGCAGAATTATAGATAATTTTCGATTTCAAGCTTATTTCTTAACAAGAATTGTGAAACAAGTTATTACATCAATATATTAATCACTCTTGTTGGCACGATGATATGGTTTATTTATGCTTAAGTAAGGCATTGATATATAGTAATATACAGTCAAAACTTGATATGTCGAAGTCATTGGGACCTCCGGAAATACGTTGAGATAACAAACATTTGATATAAATGAAATACAAAAAGTGTATAACTAAACTGAAAAAAAAAAAGTTTGACATAACCAGAACATCAAGATAAACGTTCAACACAGTGAGTTTTGACTATATAACGAAAACGGTCTTCAAAAACTAAAACCTGGAACAGTTCTACCACACTCTAAAAAATAAAGTCTAAAATGAATGTATTTCTTGTGAGCTATATGTTTCCCAGTGATGCTGTCTGTAAAATATCTCATTTTCACAGTGGTATACTTTTGTTTCTATTGCATTCAAAAACTTATTTTTTACTGTTTTACTAACACAGCACACTTAGGGTAAGTCTTGTTATTATGTTAATGTTATTTGTAAACGTTTGCTTACCATTGGCATGGAAAGAGCCTGGTCCAGTCCAACAGTTAAATGACACGCCATCGCAATAGATGCTAAAAACCAACCCACGAACACCACAATCTGAAAATGAACATTTAAGGGTATATATTATATTGTTAGTGGCAATAGCCAAGTGGTAAGCTTTTCAAGATCTTGGTCAAAGCTTCTGTGGTTCAATTCCCATACAGAGCTTTGTTGATTATGAGAACTTGTTATCACCTAGCCTGGGCGTCTTTTCCATAAAAAGATCCAAGTTGATTATAGTCATAATTAATTGAATTTTAATGTCATTTTTTTATTTTGTGTTAATTGAATATTAGCCAGTTTTGAAAATGAACACAAAGTTGAAGAAATAAAAAGAATCAATGTGTTGCCATTTGTGATGTTTATACAGATTTAAGATTATTGAAATTACAACTAAAATTCTTTTCTGAAATGGCTTCCTGAATGGTAAATGAATCTTAATCACAAAAACATGGAAGAACTGACATATATTTGTCACTATAAAATATTTTTGCACAACGATGACAATGCTGACAGCTTCACCGAATCTATCATAATAACCCAATTTTATTCTTCGAGAAACAGGTGAGCTTAAAATGTATTAATATTCCTACTTATGTATAATAGCATTATACATGGCATTGGGCAGATTGTTCAGAACTTTGTTTAAAGATTTGTTTAAATTTAATATCATTATTGTTAACTTTCTTTATTGCTCTGGAAGGTTTAATAGATACACTTGTGATCTGCTGTGATTCTAGCAATATTTGTGACCACTGTTTCAGCTGTACTTGTTTATATTTAAATATATGAGCCCTACATACACATCAGGTTTAAAAGTTAACAACAATGTCGTTAATCTTGTTGTTAACTTTAACAAGTTTTGAACAATCAGCCCATTGAAGGAGGATTTGTTCTTAACAGCTGAAATCTGACATAATGATACTGTTAAGTGATCATAAAAAGGTTACATACCACTATAGGTCGGACCCAGGAACAGAGAAGTCCGTGTGAATAGTAGTTGTTAACCAGGTAGTAGAGATACCCTTCGGATTTCTCTTCCTTTTCCTTTTTTGGTAGTTTTAAACAACAGCACATGTCAAACCGATTTGACTGAAATAAAGAAAAGGTTTAAAAGTTTGTCTTTAAAAAAAATAGTATGATTTTTCATATATTCTATAACTACATTCTTCAAGGGAAAATTCGAAAGAAACGTTTGAATCAAGTTATAAAATAATAATAATAATCCTTCTATCATTTTTCTGTGAGTAAATGTAAGAACATATTGCGTAAAATCTTTTTTTACAAAATATGTTCGAACTGATTCAGATTAAAGGCCAGGAACAATATTGGGACTTAAGTCTGTTCAGTTGTTAAAGTGCTATTCTTATCGGTTAAATATGATACTTATTTCAGGCTGAAAGGCCATCTAAAGAGCTAAAAATGAGGGTTAAAATCTAAAATAAAACAATAACATAACTGTTATTCTATACTAACTGCAATATGTATAATATCCACTTAACCAGGTAAATTTTATGCTCCAGTAATTGACACATTGTACCGGTAAATGACACATTGTACCAGTAAATGACAGGTAAATGACACATTGTACCAGTAAATGACAGGTAAATGATACATTGTACCAGCAAATGACAGGTAAATGATACATTGTACCAGCAAATGACAGGTAAATGATACATTGTACCAGCAAATGACAGGTAAATGATACATTGTACCAGCAAATGACAGGTAAATGATACATTGTACCAGCAAATGACAGGTAAATGATACATTGTACCAGCAAATGACAGGTAAATGACACATTGTACCAGCAAATGACAGGTAAATGATACATTGTACCAGCAAATGACAGGTAAATTTTATGCTCCAGTAATTGACACATTGTACCGGTAAATGACACATTGTACCAGCAAATGACAGGTAAATGATACATTGTACCAGCAAATGACAGGTAAATGATACATTGTACCAGCAAATGACAGGTAAATGACACATTGTACCAGCAAATGACAGGTAAATGACACATTGTACCAGCAAATGACAGGTAAATGATACATTGTACCAGCAAACGACAGGTAAATGATACATTGTACCAGCAAATGACAGGTAAATGATACATTGTACCAGCAAATGACAGGTAAATGATACATTGTACCAGCAAATGACAGGTAAATGACACATTGTACCAGCAAATGACAGGTAAATGATACATTGTACCAGCAAATGACAGGTAAATGACACATTGTACCAGCAAATGACAGGTAAATGACACATTGTACGGGTTCATGACACATTGTACCAGTAAATGACACATAGTACTGGTAAATGACATGTTGTACCAGTAAATGACACATAGTACTGGTAAATGACATGTTGTACCAGTAAATGACACATAGTACTGGTAAATGACACGTTGTACCAGTAAATGACACATAGTACTGGTAAATGACACGTTGTACCAGTAAATGACACATAGTACTGGTAAATGACATGTTGTACCAGTAAATGACACATAGTACTGGTAAATGACACGTTGTACCAGTAAATGACACATAGTACTGGTAAATGACACGTTGTACCAGTAAATGACACATAGTACTGGTAAATGACACGTTGTACCAGTAAATGACACATAGTACTGGTAAATGACATGTTGTACCAGTAGGTTTAAAAACATCCGTAAGCTTCAGCCTACCTCTTGTCGTTTAGCGTCAATGGTCATAAGACTGATGAAGCATGTTACTTGAAGGATGAAATCAAACAGGACGGCCATCGCAGCATACAAGGCAAACTCACGCACAGCCGGCATGTCCGTCATCGCACCTAAAATACAGTAATGGGTTATGTAACAAAGGGTTGTAAGACAGAACAGCAATCGCATCTTACAATGTAAACCCACGCACAGCCGGCATTTTTGACATTGCACCTAAAATACAGTAATAGGTTATGTAACAAAGGGTGTAAGAAAGAACAGCCTTGCATTATACAATGTTTACTCATGCAGGGCCCGCATGTCCGGTATGTCTGTCATCGCACCTAAAATACATCAATGGGATATGTTACAAGGGGTGTCAGACAGAACAGCCATTGCTGAATTGTCAGCAACATGCTTGTAGCATATCACCAAGCACGGTCATGTTTTTTCAACAGTCTTATAATCCACAATACTTACCTAATGATACAAGAATAAAAACTACTCACCGAGAAAGAATGCTACAGATTCTGATGTGCTGGTCAGTAACATGCTAGGTCCAACTATTCCCAAGATACGGCCAACTTGCTGTTCTAGAGTCTCCCCAGGTAAACGTTTGTCTCGCTGAAGAAAATAATATAGAATATGGATCATTAAACACATTATTAAGGACAAATAAGAAATAGCAGTTATATTAGCCAACTTTAAGGTAAATATCTACAGTAACTTTTAGTCAACAGTGCTGTGTTCAACAACAACTAAGTGCATAGAGCTGCTGAATACAAATGTTAAACAATAACTTCATGTTATATACCGGTAGGTTGAATACAAGTGTTCAACAATTACTAAATACACAAGACAAACAGCTGGTGGTTACCATGACAGCATTGTTTGGAATCATTGCAATCCCTAATTCAAGTTCACTTACATACACATGGGTTAAAGTTTGAATTTTTCAAAATACTGAAAATAGGGTGTTTACATAGGGAAATGCCATTTTTACAATACATTATATAGGATAAATATTTTCCAAAATATTGAATTCAGTATCAATACTGAAAACTTTTACCCATGCATACATTTCATAGGCCCGCTTAATGCATTAACCATAATAAACTTGATTACAAGGAATATACATAATCGACCAATGAATCCACAAAAAACTTTGATACAGACTGACATAAAAATGTGGAGCTTTAAAGGCACTTACCTGGTAAGTTTGCACCAGAATAAAGATGTTATCAACGCCGACAGCAAGTACAAGGAAAGGTACAACCTCGATGATGATCAGCGTCATTGGAATGCCGACGTAACTGTAGAATCCGACAGAAGCCGCCACCGACAGCAGTACGATTGTGATGCCAATCAGTCCAAGAGTGATTTTGGAGTCAATCTACAATGTAATTTTTTAAAGTGAAATTTCATTTAAAATACAACCTACATTTTCAGCCAATGAAATTGCAGAAAGGCAATCATTAAGTACTAGACTTAATCATTGAGATTTTCAACTTTCCCGGGTGTTTAAAGATCAGTCTACTGCCACTCATTCGGTACACAATCCCTGCGTCAGAGTTTGCGTTGACAATGTGTTAGCCAATGAGGTTGTATTCAGACAGTAATATGTCCTAAAGTAACATTTTAATGATTAAGCTGGGCTTGCTGGCTCAGCTCAATCTGCCCATTCTTAATCATTTAAATGTAACTTCATGTCATCTAACTATTACTAAGTGCTTTGCAATTGGATAGTAATTTACTGGTAAGTATTAAGAGGAAACAGTGGAATATCATTTTAATGCCACTCATAAATCTCTATCAGAATCATAAAGATCAGTTTATCATTAACTTTTTCTTGTACACCTAAAGTTAACATTCCATTCGTCACCATCTGTAAAAAACAGCTTCTGGTGCTTACTCGGTGAAATATATTACGATCTTACACTGAAACCAGGATCCAGTAGTTAAAAATTCAAGTAAATACCCTGTAAAGAGGCACCAGGCTAGGGCCCCAAAGAAAATGTACAAGAGACACGAAATGTACAAACAAAACAGACTAAAATACAGTTGAGACCCATTGCCTCGATATCCCAAGGAGCCAAGCGGGAAAGCTGACACAGAGCAAAACAAAATCGGACCTTTACATGAAGTTCGAGCCAACGACGAAATCAAGCCAAGGGATATCGAGCCAACTGATTTGATTTTATCAGTATACCAGGATAGCTTTTGCAATAAATGTTGGGGTTACCTACTTGGAAGAGTCAGTGAAAGATCAGTTCGATGGAACACTAGTTCACTTGGGGGTTAAACTATTTTATACGCACGCAACCTCACACTTGTCCCAACATTTATAAATACTTTTAAAATTAGAATCATAACCGTAAAACCTACCAGGATTGTATCAAAAGACTTGAACTGTCCGAGAGCGATGGTTATGTAGGCAAACATGATAAGGTAGCTGAGAACGATCGTGAGTACATCAGACACACTCTCGCGGTTCAACTCATCTTGAATGGACCTCTGAAAACATATAAATTATGATAATAAAGCCAAACGAGAAGGTGAACTCAAGACCATACTGTCGTAACATCTGGCCAACGAGTGTGACTAGGGATCAGTTAATATATTTCTTCACAATATATGTAAAATGAGTTTAAACTAAACGAAAAGGCTGTCCGATTAGTATGTGGAACACTTGTTTCTCAACGAAGAGACCCAGGTTCAATTCCTGGCTCTGGTGCATGAGAGTTTGGTTAGTGGTCACCAATCTGGGCAAGGAGATTTTTCTACTGTTTACCCCACAACACAAAAACCCACTCTTGGTAAACATTATGCCAATGAGAGTGACTTACCATAAGTTAACATGATCTTCTTCACAGTCTTTGTAAGATAAATAAAGTTTAAACTAAAACAATACCATTTTACTATTTTACCACCATTTAATTTAAGGTTACTTACATGAGTCACAAACTGACACGAGATACGTTAAAATAATTTCAAATGTCTTTTTATGAATTAAGCAATTAAAGGGCAATAACTCTATAGTAATTTGAATGACATGGCTGGTTATCAACCTTGACTGAGATACTGTGCCCATACATGCATTTACCAAGTTTGGTGATGATCGGACAACAGCTTCTTTAGTTACTCTAAGGAGGCGGACAACCTAAACCACCCAGTCGCTCTACATAATACTTCCATTTTATAAAACAGGCGTATGAAAATAATCAAATTTTAACAAATTGAAAAATTATCACCTAGGGTGTTCTATACTTTTTCAGGGGCCAAATTCAAGCTTTAATCATTGTCATTGGACACGCTTCAGTGATTCCATTCATTCGATTAGCCAATTAATTTTACAGTCCAATCAAAACGCTTGTATTTTATATCTCATGAAATCAAAGGTGTTATTGAACACAGCACCAGATTTTTAAAAAGATCTTATACTAATCAAGCAAGCACATACCTCTGAGGAGAAAGATAAAATCATGTTTGGATTTTTGTAGGACTTCATAAATGCAATAAACTCCTTCTCCCACGCTTTGGCCATTGCGTTGTCTTCATCCTTTAGGTGGTTATTCACCACGAACGTAATCACGAAGGCCGTTGCATTCTTGTATTCAACCCCTAGAAGATAATATATTTTCCAAAATAATAATCTCAAGTTAGGACATATAATGAAGGACAACATACATATAACTAAGGGCTATTCCAGTAAAACATATAACCCCCTTAAGGAAGACAATTATTTGAAAAGTATGTGGCCTGGGTGGCCGTCTTTTTTCGCTTATTTGGACCCAAAAAGGGAAAATTAGCTTCTGTATGGGTATGGGGGTGGCATAATTAAAAGTGTCTTCCCCATGGGGGTTATTTGTTTAAATGGAATAGCCCTAAACACAATTGACCAGTTGCCAAAGCCTGCATTTTTTAGAGATCACTCGGCACGATTTTTCAGTTAATCAAATGGAAAATGTAACCATGTGCTTTTATTCATTTATAAAATCCAATCATATCATTTGTAAACTGTTTGTTGGATTGGCAAATGGCGACTATTCGTTTGAGACTACCGGTAATACTAGCAGCATAGCGGCCACACAAAACCTCCCATGGACAAAACCTCCGATGCCATTTTTGACTAGGTGGACAAAACCTCACCACATCATTTAGACATGGGTAACACAACATCCCATACTGTTTTGCCACCCTGAAAATAACATCCTATAAACTTTTTCTGTATATTATTTATCAACCTAGACAATCATTTATCACTCATATTCACACTTACTGGGGTATCCTCCTGGCAAAAGCCAAGGAAACACTGGGCCACTATACACCACTACAACAACCAAAAATATATTCACTTACCAGGATAGCCTCCAAGAATGACCCATGGAAATGCTGGACCACCATATGCCCCAAGACAACTCATGTCCAGTTTTGTCTGGTCAGAAATGGAGGCTGGGGCTCTGAAATACACATAAAAGTGTGCATTGTAAGAGGCTGAGTGTGAACAGAAACTGTTCGTTGTTCTTGGATATGATCATGTTAGAAGTTGTGGCTATGAAATAGACAGAAAGTGATCATTGTTCTAGGACATAGAGGCTGGGGCCTTGAAATTGCAGTGGCAGCCAACATAAACTTTTTCAAAATATTCATCAAAATTTAATAAGTAGTACATAAGCTTCAAAACTCACTGTGTGCAAGCCGTAAAATGGTCAAGATAATCGGCAACCGTCCAGAATCCGGAGTCGTCATAAGCCACCTTATTCAGATTGGTCAAGTTATTCTGGTAGAACTGAAGCACACTTTCGATAGTACATTCCTCATAATCTGGCGCTAGGGGCTTGAAACATATGTCTTTTAAGCCAACTGTGCCATTTCTGAAGGGTGCTGTGATGTTTTCAATCTGCGTTTGTAGGTCCAGGACCTGGAAAAGAGATACAAATAAATCATAAGTACCGTACTCAATGTAAAAAACAAAAAATACAAGGAAATTTTCTTATCCAGACTTGAATGATAATATTAAAGAAGAATGAATTTCAGTGTAAGAATGTTCTTTCTTAAATACCACACATGGCCTTGCACTCAGTGATCGGAGCCAAAAACCCATTAGTCACACGCAGAATTACATGCCAATCTCAATTGAAAGCAATTAATTCATTAAGTAGGCAATTAATTAATCAGTGTTAAAGCAAATTCAATATTAAAAATAGACTATTCCGCCATTTTTCGGTGTATGGATTGAAAAGTTTTGGCGAAACATACATGGATCACTGTTAGATTAGATTTCAATGCAATACATGATGTGCTGAGATATTTACATAAATTGAATGGAAAATATTTGAGGTGGTACACAAACTTTAACGTAAATTCTAAGTAGAAAAAGGCGCATAATTTTGTCAAAATGCTTGATAGAGTTACCTTCTCCTGTGTACAGGTTGGGGGCATGATGGTGAACAAGCATGCAAAGTTTCAAAGCCAGATGTCAATGGACTTTGAAAATATTTGAGGTGGTACGCAAACTTTAACATAAATTCTAAGTAGAAAAAGGGGCATAATTTTGTCGAAATGCTTGATACAGTGACCTCCTCTTGTGTACAGGCTGGGGGCATGATGGTGAACAAGCGTGCAAAGTTTCAAAGCCAGATGTTAATGGACTTCGAAAATATTTGAGGTGGTACGCAAACTTTAACGTAAATTCTATGTAGAAAAAGGGGCATAATTTTGTCAAAATGCTTGATAAAGTTACCTCCTCCTGTGTATAGGTTGGGGGCATGATGGTGAACAAGTGTGCAAAGTTTCAAAGCCATATATCAATGGACTGCGAAAATATTTGAGGTGGTACACAAACTTTAACATAAGTGGTTACACCGACGCCGACGCTCGGGTGAGTAGGATAGCTCTCCTTATTCTTCGAATAGTCGAGCTAAAAAGTATTAATTATATAATATCACAAGAGTTTGAAAGTCTTATAGGAACTTAAGGACATCCTTGTTAGCTTTTAAAGAGGAAATATTTCATGATGAGCTCACATATTTCAATATAAACAAGCACAGTTGAAAATCTTGTTGGAATTGTTGTTAAAAAATATAACAGTTCACAGATATATCCATTAAACTTCCTCAGCAGTAAAGATTTGGAAGTTAAACGATGATGTTTACGATGTTGCTAACTTGAACAAAGTCAGTGGTCGATTTTAGCACAAGCCCGCATGCCCTGCACTAGTAAAATGCTTTCTGGACTTGCACAAATTCTGGAATTTATACAGCAGGGCTTGTTCAAAAATGTATTGCCAATCAGAAGTACAGTAGAAACTCACTAAACCGGAACTCCACAAAACCAGAATCCTCGGGATACCGGACTTTTTTCAGAGTCCTCGCGATGTCACTTTGTTTTGACATCCGGTGCGTCGTTAAATATTGCACCTGTGATGTTGTGTTAACTCGATAATTGGATAATGATGATAGCGCTGTGGATTGACTGCCGCACGATAATCAAAGACTTTATGATTGAATCAAATTAGAGTGGTGCATTAATTAAACTATCAAACATACTTAACAAGCATTAAATTACAGACAATCGGATAATTTGTTTGTTTGTTACTCAAATCAAGAACTTTGATTGGTGATGAAGTGGTCATTATCGCGAGTTGTTTTATTTTAAGACTTGGAAAAAAGATGATTATAAAAACACAGAAATGTTTCATTATGTTTATCACTTTTGCATGTGCTTTAATCATGTTTCATTTTATTCCAGTTTTCAACTTCCCTTTAAAGGTTAACTCAGTTAATATTTTGAGTAAACTTACTCCGTACATCAAATCCTCACTAAACCGGAATCCTCACTAAACCGGAAATTTTGCCCAGTCCGGACCTTGTCTGGTTTAGCGAGTGTCTACTGTATAAGAATCCGGGCTTGTTCATCCAAAAGACTAATTTCAACAATAACTGCATATAATAATTATGACCTTTAATACTGATCCTAACAATAACATAGAATATTCCATAATATTACCTGAGTCATAAACTCTTTGTTAAACATGGAGGAGTATGGAACTGTTTTAGTTGATGGGTAGGGTTTGTCGTGTATAACAGGGGTGTTGTTTCCTTGGTTGTTGGGCCGAGTAATGATCACCTGCTCAGTCCTGTAGAATGGACTGTAAGGAAAAAATAATGATATTGTAATTTTTTTAATCATTTTGGTTTTTATTTTAAGGGCAGATATTTTTTTCAAGAGCCCCATACTCAGACACACCTGTCTGAATCCCCAATGTTGTTGGAATCTTTTTAAGAGAAAAAGATTTTGTAAATGCTTATACAATTCTAGAAAAAAAACAACAATTCTTTGGCCTTTTTGCTAGTAATATAAAATAGGGGGGGGGGGGGGGGGGGGGGGGGGGAGGGGGGATTTTAAAAACAATATTAAAAATGACCAATTCGATTTTAAAAACAATATTAAAAATGACCAATTCTACATGGCATGAAAAGCCAAAATTATATATAATATATAATTTCCTGTCTACTTTTTCTCTTTCTGCACATGTAAAAGATACAACAAAATGAAACGGGGTCCCCACAGCAGATAGCCAAAATTCACATATAGTATGGATACCTCAAAAATATACTTTGTCCAAAAAAAAAAAAAAATTCTTACCCAAAATGGCTGTCAAAATAGTCTTTCTGAACCCTCGCTGTACTTGTAGAAGCAGACCACAGTTTTACTGGATCTGTTGTTACGTTATATCGAATAATTCCGCCTGCAAGAGAGCCAAACACAATAATCGTGATCAACAGCACGGGGATTGGATACTGGGCACACCATGTGCCCCAGATTGTGAAGATCTTCCTTAAAATGTCCTCGACTCTAGCTCCGAGTTTTTCAAGCGTGCTGATATCCGCAGGAGAAACCATGGACATTACAATGTTTGTTTGACTTGATGATGATTCCCCATCAGAATTTCCCACTGAATATTTCTTTCCACTACAGAGGCCATGTTCTTTAATAATGGTGAAGCAAATGACGTAAATTCCAAATGAAAGGAAAAATGCAGCGAATATACAGCCCATGATGAACGATATAGCGTCAATTGAAAATATTTTCCATTGTTTTTTTGGAGCTGGTGGAGGTGGCAACGGAGCACAGCTTACTTGACAGTCCTGGCAAGAACAAGCCTGAGTATCGTTGGTTACCGTCTCGTTGCAACGAACATTAGTCATATTCAGCGGATTGTATGTCTCGTTTTTATAAACGACAGCCTTGTCAGTGAAATTGTATATGATTGGGAAAGGTGCCTGACCGTTTCCAGTGCTTCCCATGTAAGCCATCCACGTGGATGGTGTACAGTCCTTGGCGGGACGACCACAGAGAATCGACATAGCTTTATCATTTGACGAAGGCATCTGAACATCTTTACATGAGTCGTAAAAGTCATCTACATATTTGTTCGTCATCAGATAATAAATACTTGGCACGCCTTTTCCAGTTTTACAATTTGGATTTGCGTCGGGACATGTAACATCATCATTTACAGCAATAAACTTGCTCTGGTGCGGCGAGCAAGTCATCTGGCAGATCTGATTGAGGAAATTGTGGTAGCAGGCGGGGCAGCGTTGGAGAAGATTGTTTGGTACACCGAGGCTGCTCTGCATGGTTATTAGCTGCTCCGTGGAACAACATGTATAGGTGTTGTCGTCTCCTGAAATAAAATCATAAACCTTAAACAATATTAATGTTATGGCATAAGCTGTGAAATACTCTATTTTTGCATTTTTTTAAAAAAAGTTCTGCATGTTTTTCAAGCTCACAAAAACATGAAAATAAACCAGTTAACTGGTTAACATTAGGGCAAGAGGTTGTTGTTTTTTATTTATAAAAATTTTAATGGCTATGCAAACAAAATTAGCTTTATTTTTCTTGCAATGTTTATAACCCATATGAATTAATGGCACTAGAATTGGTTTCTACCCAATTAACAGACTCAAGAATTTATAAGGTTTCAGCTTTTGTCACAATAATCATAATTTTTGGGAGACATAAAGGGGCTGTACTCTGTATGATAAAACAGTGAAAAAAAGAGAAAATTGTCGAAAACTGACATAAACTTGGCATCGATGTGTACAATGCATTGTAACTTACTAACTGAAGTACCACATTGTTTACATTTTATTTAAGTTTAGCAGTTATTTCGTATTTTTCCATCAAAAAAGATTACTGGGTATGTCTACCAGGTAGAATTCATTCCTTATGCATGATCAGCTAGTCGGTGTTATCACTTGATATTACTGAGGTAGGCATATAGCTTAATTATGTCACCCAATTAGAGTAAGCCTTCGTAGCTCAGTGGATACGACACTGGACTGCAATTTTTGGCGACATGGGTTCGAACCCGGTCTCCGACACAATTTTTTTTTTTACATTTTGGTACTTTTTTTACAATTATGATATCAAAGCGTTACACATTCTATTAGATAATTGCCCTGAGATTCGTTACAGAAAAAAAGTTTTGTGGGTGCCAATCTGGTGTACAGTCCCTTTAAAGCTGCATTCTCACAGATTGTTTTTGACAGCTTTTTTTTTCTTGGAATGAGCATATTTTTGCGTAAATGTCCTATACCATGGTTCAAACAGAATTTCCATTTCAAAATTCCAGTACATTTCCAGGACTTTTCAAGGATAAAATTGATTTTTCCAGGACGTTTTATGCGGTTGAAAGTGTACCATTTTAATATTTAATGACAAAGTATTTATAGTGCATATCCTCAATATTGCAGTTAATATTAATAAATACCGGACCGTACCGTACCCGGGTCCCCGTATGTCCGAAATTTCTTGCAAATGGCGGCTTAGAGTTTTGCCGAAAATTATTTTTTTTAAATAAAAAGCGAAAGTATCGTCAATCTTTTTGGTTTTTGTCTATTTTCAAGGACATTTGTAAAATTTCAAGGATTTTCAGTTAAATTCAAGTACATTTTAGGCTTTTTTTCAAGGTACCCCTAAATTCAAGTACATTTCAAGGACAAAACCAAATTCCAGGACTTTTCCAGGACTGTGCGAACCATGTATACCCAGCGATGTTAGACTATTCCCAGAATAGCACATGTCAGTGTTCAGATTTACGTTTGAAAATTGATGTTTTATGGCTAAAAGCGTTACTAATCGCTAAATAAGAAAAACAAAATTTTCCAATTTATACCAATCAGTTGAGATCTGTTCTAATGTGAGTTATCTTCTATGACTGACTTGAAGGTGCTGTTGCCAAAATGAGGTGATTCTGAGACAAAAGATTTAAAATAGGTCAAAACCGTCAATTTGTGAGAGTACAGCTTTCAGCCAGATTCACCAACTCACCGTTGTATAGAAGAGGACAGAACTGTTGCACAATGGCCAGACCCGTTTTATTGGTCAACTTTGGAGGTGTGATTGTCTCATTGGTCGCTTTACAATTCTGTAATTTAAAAAAACTAATATGTAAAAACCCATTTCATTGAAACAATTTAAATATGAAAAGGCACAAAGTGGACATATTTATGAAAATGATTCATAAATGCTCTTCGAAGAATCCACAACCAAATTATGTTATAACTGATACAATTAAGTGTATCATTTCTACGTAAACAGTGCGTTTTGACTAGAATTAAAGCTACTGAAGATTAAAAGAATAAAAAGATACAAAAGAGCACACTAAAATCTGCTAAAATTTCAAAGTCATACAATAATTGATATAAAGTTGTAACAATTTCATTTTGAAATATTTTCACACTTTACGATAATATTCAGTCTTCAGAAATGTAACCAGTTCCCCTCCATTCAAATATAAAATACCCTGATCACTCAACACATTGGATTTCAGAACACAGGTGGTCTCCCCTGTAGGTTACACACAACTTTATTTTCGAAACAGAAGATATTCTTACCAGGTTCCCCCCATTCCATCCCTTTTCACACTGTCCGTACCAGACACACTGCCCCAGATCCTGGTCTTCAGAATACAAGTTGTCAGCCCTATAGGTTACACACAACTATAGTTTTTACAAAGCATGGTAAAGAGGGGAAATCAACAATTGTAAGACTGAATATCTTCTATAACTCACTAAAACATTTACTTTCCATTGTCAATATATTTTCAAATGCAGGTATTATATATATTTTATAGGTTATTATTTTTTCTAAATTTCGGAAAGGGGCCAGGGACCAGATTCATAAAGCATCTTAGGTCATTTCCTAGGATTTTCATAGTCAAACTAAAAAAAATGTTTTTTTTAAGTGTTTTTAACATTAATGTATGTTTTTTTTTCAATTAATGAGAATAATGTATTTTTAATACATGTAAACTCTCTTTTATTTCATTGAATAAAGAGTTACTAAAATTATGAAAGTGACTTAAATTAGGAAATAACTTAAGTTTTATAAATACGGCCCCTGGGGCAGAATACAGAATGCCATAAACGTAACACAAATGCCATTTGAAGTTATAGTAATCTTTTCTGCTTGTAAAGGGAGATCACTGGGTTGAAAAATTTATCATGTTTTACATGTTCTCTAACCTGAAACCCTCATCCTCAATATTGACTGGAATTGTCTCCCCTGCCGGCGTGCCTGCCATTTCTACAACATTGTAGCTGGGGCCCTGCACATCTCGCTTAGTTACTTCAACACTTGGGAAGTCTTTTAGCTGGAATGAAATAAATTTTACAGAAATTAAAATGATCTAAAATCATAAATATGACGTTGAAACCATGATAAAATGTCATTATTTTTTTTTTATATAATTATAATGAATGTAACAACAATTTGTAAATTAGAAGAGGTCTGGCAAATTGTTTGCAAAATTTACCTTGGACAAGCATTAAAAAACATGGAAAATGAATATTCAGTCTGGCAAAAGATTACCTCGATTTCCTCAACCGTTGGTGAGTCAGCTACAGGCTGATGGGTCTGAAATGATAATTTGTCGATAATATGCCTGTGTCTTCACTTATAAAGATACCAATTTAAAATAGTATCAACCCAGGGTTCTTTTATCTGATAATTGTCAAATCTTGAAAACCTGGAGGGGGTCTGCTTCAGTATGAGGAATTCAAGCCTATAGCAAGGTAAATGGGCTTAAACCCTATTTGATTTTATTTCAAAGTCATTTATATACATTTCAAAGTATTTTCAGCTGTTTTTATTGCAAATACCTTAGTAAAAACATTGATAGCTCCCTGTGAGATAGAAATTAATTTCAATTTCACCTCCATTTTTTTTATCAAGATTCAAATGATACTTATTTTATCTAAATCAGGTAAGGGTATCTTTAATGTTCATTCATGCTACTGCAGTGAAACTAACAAGTAACTTTGAATTCAGCGTAAACAACTTACATGTATTTCCTGGTTTGGGGTAAAGGTCAAGGTCATGTTTGTGTTGTGGTACGACTGGAAGAATTTCACGAAGCTATTTTTCCAGGCTGTTATGTCCGCAGCAGGGGACGATGCATTGAGTACAAATGTCAACACAAACCGTGTAGCTGTTTCGTAAGCTTTGCCTTAATAATGGAAGAGGAAGTACCAGTCAATGTAATGAAGATTGCTAAGATCACAGTATTTTTACAATATTTGCTTTAAGATAAGAGATATTTTTTGATTTGGTAGATCTTGATTTACATTTTTTTTTTACTTGGTAGATCTTTTATCTATTTTTTGACTTGGTAGATCCTGATATATATATATATATTTTATTATTTGGTAGATCTTGATGTATATATTAACTAGGTAGATCTTGATATTTTTTATACCTTGATATAATTTTGACTTGGTAGATCTTGATATATTTTTATATCTTGATTTATATTTGACTCGGTAGAGTCTTGATAACTTTAAATTCATATGCATTTATAAAATGCGGCAATATTTATTTGCATTATCCAGGATGCAAAAAAAGTCCCATAACTCTAAATGCTGACATCATTTTAAATTCAATAGCTCAACTTTGAAATATTGCCAAATCTGATTTGATAAAAACATGCAAAAGCCCCCAAAATCAACTGACCGTTATATCCCTCCAAGACGATATATGGTTGAGTTGGCTGGCCGAAGGTTGACTCACAAGACATGTGTAACTTTGTAGCATCTACCTTCAGATCTGGTTGTCTGAAAAAATCATGTTTCACCATATATACATGTATGCAGAATGAATCATTCAAAGGGCCACAATGTTGGATGTTTTGTCTTACACATTTTACACAAGGAACTCGCTCATGTTTTTTTGAAAAATGCACTTTTTCATGTATTCATGACAAAATAAAGTGTGTGGTAAATCATTAGGAGTGTTAAAACTAAGATACCGACGGCTGGAACCCTTCAACAAATGGTGATGTATGCTAAAATATTGTCTTTGAAGTCCATGATTTTGAAAAGCATTAGAAGAGTGATTCAACAAAAGGCTGAAAGGTTAAGTTTATTTTTGTTATCTTTGAGTTTGTGTACGAGTCCTTATGGCATATGTGCATGAGATTTTGTTGGCAGTTTTTTATTTTCCTTGACTGTACTGTCATGGGTTTGCACCACACCAAAAGCAGAATGTTTTATACTTTAAATGTACTTTTTTCTGCGAATCTGAAGAGTAGAATAGTTGTAATATTTTTAAGTGTGTTCAGATGCATTACTGAAAAAAAAATTGGTGCAAAAACATGAGCCATTCCCTTTGATTTCATGTTAAATTAAGTTTTTGTAACTTGACTTCAACCATTTCTGTTTTTCAAGAACAATACAAACACTGATTATTATACAAAGAACTATAGATTTCCTCACCTAGAACAGGACATAAAGTGATCCAAGTAATCTCCTTCAACGTAGAACCCAAAGCTGTCATAAATGATTTTATCGACTTTGGTATCGTTATTCTGGAAGTACTGAGCTACGCTATGTACAACACAGCTTGATGACCCTTGCACGTGCGCGCAGATGTTTGAAAACGGAACAGCATGTGTGACCCCACCGTGGGCCTCTAGTTCAGTGATTTGAGATTGCAAATCTAGAACCTGAAAATAAAGGGAGATATCCTTGGGATTGGTTTTCCTTCTATATCTTATATACACAGACTTACTGTGAGATGCAGAAGTTCCATGATCAAACTTGTTACGCAACAGTCTAAACTAGCACAAGCCCGCAAGCCCTACACTGGTAAAATGCTTTCTGTGCTTGCTCAAATTCTGGGTTTTATACAGCACCTGGCTTTTTCAACAATGTAATGCCAAGCAAAAGTATATGAATTTCGGGCTAGTTCATCGTAGCTCACTTTGTAAGGCCCTAATATAGTCTGTTTGTAGATTAACTTGTTTGAAAGACATCGGTAAATAAGCTGTGTACAATGATCAATAAAAATATATCTTGATAAATCAACTATAAGAGCATCAAATATTTGTATCAGAGATGAATGAAATACAGCTGATCCCAGGATAATACTTGTGGTCCTATTTGTGAGGCCCTAATTAAATCTATGTGTGAGGCCCTAATTAAATCTATGTGTGAGGCCCTAATTAAATCTATGTGTGAGGCCCTAATTAAATCTATGTGTATATTAACTTGTTTGAAAGTCATTGGCAAATAAGCTGCATACAATGATCAATAAAAATATAGATCTGATGGATAAATCACTTAAAAGGGTCTCAAATATTTAAATCAGTGATGAATAGAATACGGCCAATCATGGAGACTGTTCTTATTCCTTGTTTCAACAGCCCTATGGACTTATAAATAGAACAAGAGCACCCCATTATCATGGATGCCAAACACGTTACACAGGTTTTTTTTGCATTATTTTAGGAATGGGTCCAGGGCAGTTTTGATTGGGAAAATGTGTTATTTTGACTAATATTACAAATTCAAATTATGCTGAAAAACTGAATCAAGAATGTTCTAAAAACTAAATGTTTGTTTCTTTAAGAAAACACCAATTCTTCCATACAAAAATTGTTTAATTAAGTTTGTAATAAAATAAATCTTATTTTTTCATGATATTTTTAAACAAACATTGAAAATTTTAATTGGTCACTTTTGGGACTTGTTTTAGCAATAGGAAAACTATAGGACTGAGCAGATGATGCATGTCTGACTTACCTGTTTCATAAAATCCTTATCAAAAATCGATGTAAATGTGACTTGCTCTGCTGAGGGTGGGGGTAAATTGTGAATCAGCGGTGTCATGTCATCTGCCCTCTCGATAATCACCTCGGCTGTTGTGTATTTCCCGGCACTGAAAAATAAACAAAGTTTAAATTAATAAGAAGTGGTAAATTCAATTATTTTGTTAACATCCCAAGTCCTAAAATGCTACTTTTTCCTTGGGATCCATTATTTTAAAACATGTGAACCAGCAGGATGTACTTATTAAAGTAATACCATTAATATGTGTAAAGAAAATAAATAATGCATAACAGAATATTTTGGCCAAGGACCCAGGTTTTGAAAAAAGCAAGTCCAAGGAACGCTTTCAAGCAGATTTAAAAACAAATCACTGAATAAGTACAAAAAAGTTATTGATACAGACCCCCATGTACCGCATCATTATCATTAATGAATTTATTTGACTTGAAATTACATACCAGTATAATGTCAAACCCCGATGGCTCGAACTCCCAGTGACCGGCCCGAAAATACCTCAAGTCTCAGAAAATTCGAGCCAAGCAGGAATGCTTACCTTTAGTTTAAAGAAAGCGGTCCTTAACATCCAGTTCGAGCCATCGAGGAATTCGAGCCAAGCGAGCCAACAGGTTTCGACTGTACATATTTTGTGACCAAACAATAGCATATGGTTAAATATACTTACCCAACTGGCAAAGTAATCTATCCTGCACTTACCCAATGCGCAAATGGATTTGTATGGCACTTACCCAATTGGCAAATTAATCCGTACCACATTTACCAATTTGACAAATTAATTCGTACTAAATTTACCCAATTGGCAAATTAATCCATACCACAACTACCCATTGGCAAATTAATGCATATCGCACTTACCCAAAGACAGAATCCAGGTACGTGGTTCTGCTGGCTAAACCAGGACGAGGTATTAAAACCGAGGTGTTACATGCCAGACCACAGTCAGAGCAAGCGCAAGGGTGGTTTCCTGTATGATAAAACAAATATTGTCAGTATAAAATACTATAGACTGTTTCATTTTGGTAAGGTTCAATATAATTGGTGATTTTGCGACACCATGTGGTCTTGAATTTAAAATCTGGTAAATATATATTTAATTGACCAATGTTTGCTCAAACTGGCAAAAATCTAATTTTATGAGCAAAAAAAAGTTGTGCAAAAGTTAAAATAACATTCAATACCAATTACGCAATCAACTGCACAGAATATTTATTTGGGAGGATAAGATTGTAAGAAAGGAAGTCACTAAACATTCAGACCTATCACAGGACTTGTCTGTTCTGGACGTAACACTTCATGGCATCCGGGATTCTGCGTGTTGAATGGTTCAATAACGGATCCATCTGGAGCAGTCCATGGCTGGTCACTGATCGTGTACTTAATCGGGAAAGGAGATTGTCCATTCCCTAGAGATCCAAGAAAGCCGAACCATGCTTGCGGGGAACACTGAGAAACGGGCCTGCCACAGAGAAAGGTCAAAGCCTTTACAAAAAACACTCCATTCACATCTTTACACGAGTCATAAAGGTCGTTAGCAAACTTGTTTGACATTTGTAGTGTGACTTCGGGGATTCCTGTGCTATTGACAACGTCATCAGGGTATGGTGCAGACATGTTGGCCCACATGAATCGACTTTGATGTGGGGAACAAGTGAGTTGGCAGATAGTATTCAGGAAGTTCCGCAGGCATACCGGACATCCGTGGAGAAGCGAGATCGGGACAGATAAACTGTTTTTGAATGTGTGGATTTGATCGGGCGAGCAACATGTGTGTGTATTATCATCCCCTGAAAACATATATTGATCAATGTCAATGACCTTGTTTTGAAGTAAAATGGAAGAAAAAGATCATAAAGCTGCACTCTCACAGATTTAATGTTTTTATACCTTTTTTCATTTGTTATCTTCGAATGAGCCAATTTTTGCGTACCTAAATCTAATCTTTATCTACAACAACCAGTAATATAAAACTGCTATCAAAAGATCAGATTGCAGTTTTTCATATTTACGTTTGAGATCAATTGTTTGTTGTTTTAAATCTATGAGCACATCATCAAGAACTTCAAATTCAAGTTTACAAAAGTGTAGTAAACAATGTCTTTCATCACAATGTTTAGTTGAAAAATCGGCCCAATGTATTCATTTCAAATCTGTTATAGCAACATGATTTCAAATAATTTTATTCAAAAGAACTGAATGGAACAAAATATATGTCAAACCTGCATAAAGACTGGGACAGTAGTCCTTGATTATCTGAAGTGAGGCGGGATCAGTAAGGCGGGGGGCGTTGCGAGCCGAGGGAGGTGCGGGGCAATTGAGTTTTCCTCCATTAAATCCTTTCCCGCATTCCTCATACCAGACACACTGACCAGGGTCGCCGAAGTTTGACGGCTGCTCAAGGAATCCCTGAAATGGTAGCAAATAAATAAATCATTTTGTCAATACATGTACAAAGTTTAAAAAACCTATAAAACATAATCTATGTTATAGAAATATTTTTAGTATCAAAGTATTCAAAATAAAGTACCACTGAAATAATAAGCCTGATGCACAGCCATCTCTCTGCTGAACTAGACAAGAGTTAAAATTCAAAAACTTTTTTTCCATAGATTGATTCATCCCAGGAATGGATCAGTTGCGCACATCGCCAATTAAATTGTCTTCCTATTGCCAGACTTTAAAGCCACACCCTCCGCCCCGCAGTGCAAAAGGTTGGGGGTACAACCAAAACAAGGTGTATCGAGAAATTGACATGATGCCTCCCAGACATCCTCATATAAATATTCATATTAGTTAAACCAATGAAGAGATTTACTTAGAAGTCACATAATATGCAGGACACAGGAACTTGAATTCCACTACATAATTTTGCTTGAAACGTTTTAAGTTAAGGGAATAACTGAGGGTGATTGTAATAAAATATAGCATCAAAACAATTTTTGTGCAGTCTGTTTTTTCATGGATGTGATTAATTGTGATTGACTTGGCAGCTGAAGGGCTTACACCATTAATTTTCAGTGATGGTTTTTTGGGAGGTGGGGGGGGGGGGGCAATGAGGGCCAAAAGTGGTGAAGCACCCTGATGCTGGAGGAGCAAAACTCAGGCTTTTGAGAAGCCCTTTTGAGTGCTCTCAGCTGACTTCAAGTTTGGATCAAACTGAAGTGTCAATACTTAACCAACAATTAAAGTTACAACCAGTTGATATTTTTTTAATTAGTTCAAAAGGAGTCCAAATATCCGTGGAAATCTGTGAAAAGGAAGACATATCACATCCCTATGTATGTATCTTCATAAGGGTATAATTAAGTATATTGACTTTAATTTGTGCAACATCAAGGAAAACTAAAAGAGTAAAATGCCGCCACAAGGAAATGCCTATGGTTGTTAGGAAGTTGATTTATAAGGAGTGTCACTTGACGATTACAAAAGTCAAGAGTTATGGATACATGTTTAACTAATGTGTACACAAGTGTGAATAATCATTGTAAAAATTGTGTCATTATAATTTAGTCTAATTCCATTAAACGTTTTTTTCTTATATTTTCAATACCGGTTGTTTTATTAAGTCAAACTGGTCAATGGCGAGGGTTTTTTAAAAAAAAATAGGGGAACTGGTTATGAATATTTCATAACAAATCTATTTATAAATAATGCAAGATCAATATCATATATATATAAGTTTAAGAATGTTCTATATCAAAGACCAGAGTGAAGCTAAGTGCACAATTGTATACATTTAACGGAGTATCTCCTCATTTCCTTGATAAATCTCACACCATGTAACATGAGGATAACTGATGAAAGATTGCCTTAAACCAATAGTATGATTCTGATTAACCTCTTCATTAAATAGGGACATTTGTTACATCACACATTGACATAACCCACACTCGAACGACCAATCATCCCATTGTAGTTTTAACGCCACATATCATCCCATAGTTTAAACACCAGTTTAATCTCACCATACTTTTAATGGTCAAAAAGTGGATCAATTTGAGTGGGTTGGAGATTTTGAAGGCACATATTGATTTATTAAAAACAAATAAAAGGAAGTTTATTCATACTAGTAATACTTTCTTTCAACTAGGAAGAAGCCATATTTCGACCTCTGCATTAGAGCTTAAGAATGTGAAAAATACCTGCGGGATACTGAGCGCAGTCAGATGGTCTTTTAAAGGGGCCTAGAGGAATAAAGAGTGTCCAATGTGGGGCTAAAACCCATGACCTCTTGGATCAATGCCAGAGGATCAGTCTCACCTCATAGGGAGAGTGTTTGAAGGCACTCATCAGAGTTCAAATGGTGTTCAGTAACTCCCACACACTAAACCTTTTAATTTAACGGGGAGCGATTATTAAGTAATTCTGATCACATGACAGGGCTGTCTTTCAAATGATTTTTTGGCCAAATTTTGGCCCCATTTCCCCCTTAACATGTATATCTTTTTCCCCATTTTCAAGCATAAACTCCTAACCTTTTCATGAAGAAAAATATAGCAAAAAATCTGACAAAAGTTGCCATGAAAGAGGCATTTTTATTGCAATAATTATGTTGTCACCTGTTAAAATCAAGTATATAAAATTAATGTTAATCTAGGTTATATAACGCACAACAATAAATAAATTTGATATTATGAATGAGTACTGTGTACATTCAATTCCCTTTTGTAAAAATATCCCCTTTGGAAGGGCCGCGGCAACATTCTCCTACAGTGAAGACACCCCTGCATAAATACTTCCGGACATTGAAACCAACTACAACATCATGAATGGAAAATCAGTATGCAATTGTTGCAATAGAAGGAACAATATGTATACAATATACATATAAAAGCCTCAATTGTAAAAGCGATAAGATTGTAAATGACATCAAATAAGAATGAGATAGATTGTTGTGGCTTTCACCACATGTTTAACAATGGTGATATCATTTCAAGACATATATATAAAGCATTACATTACATAAAGTAACTAGTGTATTATCTATAATAATAGCACTCGAGAGTTGAGGGGGGACTTTGGAAAAACACTTCAAAGGCAATTAAGATTAGATCAAAGTGCAAATGTCTCATATATATGAATGACACAATTAATAAATACAAATAGCATTATAATATCTCTGGTTTTGAGGTGCATCTTAGAGCATGTGTACCTTTCCTCAGAAATCCCAAACATAGGCTTAAAACTTGAATGGAGGATTAGCTGGTTTTTGCAGATTGCGTCACATATAATTAATATGATAAAACATGCAGTACTTTCATCCAATTTTTCCTTAAAATTTATCTAGCCATGTAATGAGGTGATTTATAACGAACAAATCAGACCCTGAAGGACGTACAGGACACGCAGGACATGTCTATTATTCAATGTATAGAATCATACGAGGCAGGACACGCAGGACATGTCTATTATTCAATGTATAGAATCATACGAGGCACCCATTGAACACTCCTGATGACAAAAAAGCAGGAAAACGATAAAACAGGCGATATTTTAATCTTATATCTACAATCTTGCTACATTATGAGGTGATTTCCAACTCAAAAATTAGACCCAAGGACACTCAAGATTTGTATAGACTTCAAGGATTTTCCTACATAGATATTGAATGTATGCGCTTATTTTTTTGTGATTTACTTATATGTTCTACCACTATTACTTAACTACATCTGTTTATCTTAAGACATTTTGAAGTATTTTGATAAGGAGGTCCAGTTCAGCCTGTAAACTTAGTTTTTTTTTTAAAGCTGCTCTCTCACATAAATAGTATGCTTGTTTTAACAACTTTTTATTTTTTGTCTTGGAAAGAACCAATATTTGCATACCATTATATGTCTGACAATTTATTAACAGCAGATCGCAGTTTTCATATTTACGCTCAAATTTTTTTAATGGCTAGAAGCATTACTAAGATCTTAAGAAAAATGAAATATTTTCAACAGTATTCCAAACAACTGAGATCTGTCTTAAAGTTATCTTTATATGACTGAATTGTAGGCATATTGTTGCCAAAATTAGCTAATTCTGAGGTAAAATAAAATTTAAAAAAAGGTCAGAACTGTCATAATTTCAGAGTGCAGCTTTAATATACCATCTTATCGCAGTACTCAAACATAAAGTTAGGACAAAATGTTAGTCTACGAAATAAATTAGTTTAACATTGCAGCAAAAATGACATTGCACTTGTACTGTGTCATGTCGAAGTTGTCCTATCATATCATACGATAACTTTTTTGACAGTTATTTGCCTATCGATTAACAGCTGTATTTCTGATCATGCAAAATCAACAAAACAAATGTAAACAATTACATCACAACAGATGAAGAATTCACTGTTTACAAACTTGTAACTAATGGCACGATGACCTTAATTTCAACTTGAAAATTGCGGTTATCTTGAAACTTTGACGCTAATATTGTTAAATCTATAGAATTCCAACTTTCTATATTGGATGCCTATTTAACGAAAAACAAATATTATGTCATGAAAAGGCTGAACTGAGCAAGATTAACTCAAAATTGGGTGAAAATGTCTTGCTGACTGGTTTTATTGTTGTAATACTTGAATTAAAATCAGAGTTTACAAAATTATCTCCCCATTTTTGGAGTTTAATGACTTGTAACCTTTCATTTTTTTTGCCTTCATAAAAGTAAATGTATACAAAGAAAAAGGCTAGAGAATTCAAAGTCAAAAATGAAAAATTCGTAAAAAAATCCATCATTTATTTGTTACCAACATGTTTCATTGGAAAACACATAAGCTAGTTTTTCCCAATATTATAATTTAATCAAGAAGCTGAACAAAGCATACAAAATAAAAGCTGGTGCCATGATTACAAACAGTCATATGTCTGAATTCAAACTGCAAATCCGAATTTCAATGTAACTTTCTTTCTAGTTGATGATGAGTTTTGCTGATGAAACTTACATATACTACTGTTAGAAACTGTACGAAAATTCTTATTTATTTTTGAAAAATGAATGGAATAAAGATGATTAATTGTAAAATTAAATATTAGTGCTTTTCTGAGTCTGAGTGTCTATACTTGATACTTTTTGTAGTCATAGCCTCTGCAGGCTTGAGATGTATCAGTTATAAAAACTGTATCACTCATTCTCACTTAAATGCCACTCATGTTTTCTGTGACTAAATGCGTTAATTGTGTGTCTAGTGTTTCAAATTATATTTTGTCCAATGGGATGCCATCTACTGTATATATTTTAATTTTGGCGAATTTGCAGTCAGCCATTATTGATGTTAATCAAGTGAATTAGTAGCTCTAAAGCTGAGTCAATAGACAACATATAATTTTGAATACTAATCATGTTAATGTTTGTTAATATGCATTTATCAATCCCAAATCAATCAGGACTACTGTTTAATTTGATAGATGCATTTAACAAACATTAACCTAGGAGTAGTCAGTGTACGTCACTTGTACCTAACAACAAGATTGACTTAAATAAATCAACAAAATGTCCGATAAATGCGACAATCAAGTGTGTACATAATACTCAACATTCATATAATCGGAAGATGACTTTTTATCTAATCAAATATCCATTAAGTCAATGAAAGGTCTCAAATACCAAATTTGACCGCACCATATGACAATTTATCAGCAAAATATGAACATATTATGAATATGTTATCATTTATGACCCCACAGAAAATCACACCATTCTGGTTTCATTGTTTCAACCAAAAACAGACCACTACTAAATAATAACAATAATTATTTCATTTAGTGCATCTTTAGTAAGTGTACAGACACTAAAACCAGTGGTCGAAATTAGCACAAGCCCACAAGCCCTGCACTGGTAAAATGTCTTTCGGGCTTGCTCAAATTCTGAATTTTATACAGCAGGGCTTGTTCAAAAATTTGATGCCAAGCAATAGTATAATAATTCATGCTGTTGATCCCAAAGTCTAATTTTGATGACTGTTAAACTATTTTCAGAAAATAAAAAATTGACATCTGATAGCTGGAAATGCTTTTGCAATAGTAGGGATTGCTAAAATTTACAAACGCCAAGGAAAAAAGTATAAACAATGTTGGTTTAAATGTCAAATATTACTGACTGCATTTACGTCCTGTTTTTTTGAATAGAACTAGCCCAAGTTGACATTTGAATATTTTATTTTATTAGATATAATCACATACGAATATTAGATCTTGCAATTCTAGCTACCAATACATGAAGAAGGAAACATAATGGTAACACTTGCATAATATAAAGTTATTGAAGTATCTGGACGTTTTTTCTTCAAAAATGTCATGACAAGGCTTTGATTTTTTACTTATATATCGAGGAATTTACTTGCATATACATCTCAAATCTCAAATATTTATTGTATGTACATTTACATGTTAAACTTGAATAATTGGTCTAAGCATATATCCAATATCCATGTAATCTCAGTGAACTCTTTAATTTACTCAATATATTTATATTATGTCATGCATATTTTTTCTTATATAATATTAATATATTTATATATATTATGCTATCGTACTTTCTTCAGTTAAAATGAAAATTAAATTATAGCCATTTTATACTAGTATGTTGCAACTGATTTATCAAAGCTGCTCGAAGGTTGTACATTAATTATTCATAATATGAATAACTAGTTTTATATTTTTTATATATATCATAGGTCATTTAACTCAAACTACAAATGCAAATTCAGATAAGTCTAATACTGTAATTTGACATTTAATTGCTGTTGTTTTCTGCCTCACTTCAACTAATAAGAAAAGTAAGAAAAGGTTTCTTTCCAACTTGTTAGAAAAAAGTTGATATTCAAAGTCATTTCCAATGTCACTTCTGTTTGTGTTTATAATGCACCAGTCAATTGTAACCACGGCCCACCAGGTCTGGGGAAAAGCGGGGACTTTGACTTTCGGTCTAGCCAATCCCATGTAAAAAACCTGCCCTGCTGAGACAAACTGCTGGTAAAATCTCTGCATCCAGGGACATTCCAGATAAGGCCAATTCCCTGCTACCACAAGACCTATACTTGAGCTGGCAAAAGCACTGAACAAGCCACAGCCTGGGTGAGCAACCCAGGACCTCTCGGATTTTCTTGGCTAACTAGCTTGATCAGTTGGTAGAGCACCCGACTTTCAAGTGCGAGATTTAAGACTCAATTAAGTAATTTGAGCACATACCCTGACTGGTCGCATACCTTTCTGAGCCTTTATTATTATGAAACACCAATGTGCGATCATGACATTCTTGCTTGGCAGATTAAGGAGTTCTCACTGTTAAATAGCATAACTCTTAAGAACTGTCAGGTGTCTGTTTACTATTCAGGTTTGAATTTCCAGTTTTGCAGGAGTGAATGTCACCCAGGCAATCTGCCCTAAACCTAAAAGACCTTCTGGCATTTATTAAGATCCTCTTTAATCTATAATGGAGTAACCAAAACTTAAAACTGTTGGCCGAAGCCATATTATATCAGTATCAATACATGAACATTTTATAATATAAACTGCTCAATTTTCTTAAACTGTTAAATGTGATCAACTTAAAGACAATGACATAAATGAAGAATTACAGCACTGAGCACAGTAAAAAAAGTTAAAAGTTGACTTACCAATGATTGATGAGCGAACAAGAGAAGACAAAGCGCTTCAAGAGAGTTCATTGTTACTGTTTACCTAACTATGACATGTACTGTATACATAAACTGTATACATGTATAGTCTATAAAAGTGTAATTGTATTTTGTTCCGTTTGTGTTATAAAACCAGAAGTATTTGGTGATTTTTATCTCTGCAAATTTTCATTCAAGTTTTGACAGTCATTACTTAGCAAGAATGTATCCAAGTCTATTCCATTTATTACTTTATACTATCACTGATATCAATGAGGTGATTCAGTATTTATAAATCAGTGTGGGTTTTGAGTCTACTTTCTGACTCTTCCTGACTACAGACGCTCATTGAATTGGGCGTGAAAAACCAACGTCTAAATAACACAAAGTGATCGTACGATGCTGCATTGGTACCCGTTTTCAAATTAACTTATTGTAGATTCGGCAGGAAACTGGCTTCACATAAAAATCCATTCGGAATTCCTCGGGCATATTTACGTTGTTTTTGATAAAAATGGCCGAGAAATTCCGAATGATGAAAATCAGTTTGACTAAACGAAAATAATTTTCTAAATAGCTTCAAAAATGTTTTTCCATCAGTCATCTCATTGTTTTAACACTTTTGCACAAACTGATTTCTGAAAAACTGATTTTAAGTCAATATGTGATGTTTTGGTAACTTTTAATACTATTTTTTTTTAACGTAAAAATAAAATTCGTTTTACATCACAAAATTAAATATGGCGAACTACGGACAGGTAAATCAGGAAGTGTTTTTATTTCCCTATGTTTACTTAATAAGGATAAGAATAAATGAACGTGTGATTTAGATCTTATTCAGCCCTTTGTGTAATTCATATGACAACAGTTTTTATTTGTTGATTAGGTGCAAACATTCTCAGGACTACACAGTTTCTGATGCTTTTAATGATTTTTTTTAGTTTTGCAAGGTTGTTATATCGATTCAGTGGTTTTATATACTGACGAGCTGTAAAGTATTTTATTCTATCTGATTGTCAGGGATAAGGTTTTGGCTTTGTCCTGTCTGTCCAATTAGATTTTTTCTCTCCACTCCACTATCTTCCTCATCCCGCTTATTTTGAAATAGGCAGTGGCTACAGTTAGTCATTCTAAAATGCCGTCCAGGCCTTTTTTTTTTAATGAGTCCAGGCTAACCATCATTAAAAAAAGCCTGGACAGCATTTTAGAATGACTATGGCTACAGTACATTGTCTTGGCAGTTATATTTTTTTTTTTGGGGGGGGGGGGGAAGCTTACTTACCCTCGCCATCGGGTTATACCCATTCGGCAAGCACCGGATTTGCCAGGACCTGGGAATTATTTGAGGGAAACACCTGGACTATTTATATCGACCAATAAAGTGCTATACGGGAACTATCACAGCCAGGACCTCTGTTTCAGGAATTGTTTTTATTGATCCTGGGTCGGGACCATTAAAGTTCTACTTTCTAAAGACAGTAATAGATTAAAGGTTATTTCGATAGTTACAATAAATGTAATTTCAATAAATGCATAGAAATGACACTGCAACATTATGTTTATAAATGTTTGTATATTCAATTTAATGTTCTTTCAAAACGGCATGTTATACATAATGGGAGAGCTATTTACAGAAATTACAAGACATTCTCGACAACGAATTTGACTAGACTTGTCTTGACTTGAATAACCTACAGTACAATGAATATAAAAATATTAACAGGTTTTTAGGCATAACAACTTTATATAAGTCTGAGCGCTCCAACTTGCTGCATTAAATTTATCCGCCCTCAAAGCCCCCGGCGCTGTTTATTGGCCTTTGCTGTGACACATTCTAGAAATATTTTCATCTATGTTTACTCTTAACCAGACACGTATAAGCTCAAGATACATGAGTTGATAAATGAAGTCTTGTTTGCAATACATCAATTTGTTTTTAATTTGTTATCTGGTTTAAATGAAGCAAGTTAGCTATTTTATTTATAATCAACATTTTATGTTAATTTGCTTCTTTTCTATAAAACTGTGTTTTGAACTTCATGAACGCTAGACAAATAAAATAGCAGCTACTGTAATCCTTACAAATGGCAATTATACAAGGTTTGTTTGGTACTTTTGTCGTTGGCTGTCTGCTCAGACTGTTCGCATGTCTGCCAATTTAACAGTCATCTTATTTCTGAAAAACAAAAGTGAGCAGCAGGGTGTAGTAAAAAGTCAGCAGGGCGCTGGAAAAGGGCAGAGGGGTGTCTCACCCTGCTATTAAGGCCTAGCTGGAGCACTGTCTTAAAGTCATGATCATATCTGTATCATTTTCTCTTTTTTGCAGCCTCCTTATGGTCAGCCTGGATATGGTGCTCCTCCAGGACAACCTGGTACGTATTGTAGGAATAGATGAAATATGGCCCATTGCTGATTCAGCCCAGATTTTACATCTCAGTCTCAAGGATGGTACTGCTAAGACCTAAAAAAATTAAGACACAGATTGGAAGATTTTACCACCCAGAACGGTGCTTAATGTTATTGTAATATAAAAAAAAAGACCTGGGCCATATCGGATGTACCAGTCAATGTTGTATAGTATGATAATCTGGGCCATTACTATGATGGTCTTCAATTCTGGGCCATATCATCTTGCCATCTGAGGCATAGCGGTTTGCAATATGAGTGAGATCAGCAATAGGCTGTATTGTGAATATGCATAGTTATATCATCATTGGAAACAAGGTAGAATAAAGATGTCATTGAAAGTGCATCTGTGCATGCCTCAAACTGGTGGCTTCTGCTCAATGGCTAAATAATTTTAGTTAAGATTTATATATAGATTTGACACTTGTTATGTAGAAAGCTCACATGGAGGCATTCCTTGGGATTGTATTATTGGTATGTGAGTCACGGTGAAGGTCACTGTAACTAAAAATAAAGTAAATGGTTTTAACTCAATAATTTTGCTAGTTAGAAGTGACATATATCTGGTTATTGGTTTATGCATGTAGCAAACTTATGTGGAGACTAACCATGGGATTGCATTAAAGGGACTCATTCATGGTTTATAAAATGCACATTTTTTAGTATTACAAAATGTGGCAAAGTGTTAAAACTAAGGTACTGACGACTGCAACCCTTTAACAAAAGTTTATATATGCTCAAATGTTCTTTTGAAGTCCACAATTGTGAAAAGCGTTACAATAACCCGATTCAACAAAAAGCTGTAGTGTGATTGGTTTATTGACATATATCCATAAAATGCTACCAATATGTTCAATAAAAAATTTTCTGCATAATATGAGTCTCTATGGTCGAGTCTATAGAGTATCAGTTTTCTAAAAAAAAAAATTACTGTCCAGAAGTAGGTTTGCTTCCCACTAAAACCAGGTGGTTTTTTTATACTTTAATTGTAATTATATTTTTTTCTGCAACTTCGGTATCAAAAGAGTAAAAGATTCATATTGTATGCCCTTTCAGATGCATTACCGGGAAAATTATATTCGGTGCCAAAACATGAGCCAGTCCCTTTAAGGGTTTTCAGGGTCAAGGTCACTGTTAATAATAATAAATAGTTTCTGCTCTCTTTGTTTAGTGAGAACTTTAATTGTAGTAGTGTATAGCTAGCTCACATATATATAAATCATGAACAGACATGCGTTGGCGTTCGCTCTTTTTATACCTTATAGTTATTTATTATATCAGCATATGGCCAAGCCCAGGCCCCATATGGAGTCCCTACAAGTCAGCCCTATGGGGCCCCTGGAGGAGCCCCTCCTGGCTACGGAGCACCACAAGGTATTAGTTTTTATGATGAATCAACAGGGAGAAAGAGAGGTCTCAGTGTCAGACCTCCCCATGGTTTTAGCTGCATTCCTAAAATTATGTTTTTTCCCCTATGATATAGAATATTCTTAAAGTTTCTGTTAGTCCAAGTTTTTGAATAATGACCACTCCTCATGTAATATTCTCTTTATTTGCATTTGATTATAAAACATAACACCAATATCATTTATCTGCTACCTGTTACAGGACAGTGGGGGGCCCCCCAGGTCGACCCCCAGGTTCAGGCCTGGTTTATGGCAGTGGACGCAGATCGCAGTGGGCGAATCTCAGCCTTGGAGCTTCAACAGGCCCTCGTGAATGGAAACTGGTCGCACTTCAACCCAGAAACATGCAGGCTCATGATTGGTCAGTTGAACTTCTTTTGCAACTTTGCTTTAATATGTTTGGAACTACTTTGGCCATATGTCAGGAACTACTTTTGCCATAAGTCATGAATTTCTTTGGCCATATGTCAGGAACTTCTTTGGCCATATGTCTGGAACTACTTTGGCCATAACTCAGGAACTACTTTTGCCATAAGTCATGAACTTTTTTGGCCATATGTCAGGAACTACTTTGGCCATATGTCTGGAACTATTTTGGCCATATGTCCTGAACTACTTTGGCCATATGGCAGGAACTTCTTTGGCCATATCTCCTGAACTACTTTGGCCATATGTCTAGAATTACGTTGGCCATATGTCAGGAACTACTGTTGCCATAAGTCATGGACTTCTTTGGCCATATGTAAGGAACAACTTCCAACTTTTGCCATATGTCTGGAACTACTTTGGCCATATGTCAGGAACTACTTTTGCCATAAGTCATGAACTTCTTTGGCCATATGTCAGGAACTACTTTGGCCATACGTCTGGAACTATTTTGGCCATATGTCAGGAACTACTTTGACCATATATCTGGAACTACTTTGGCCATATGTCTGAAACTATTTTGGCCATATGTCAGGAACTACTTTTGCCATAAGTCATGAACTTCTTTGACCATATGTCAGGAACTACTTTCGCAATATGTCTGGAACTACTTTAACCATGTCAGGAACTACTTTTGCCCTAAGTCATGAACCTTTGGCCATATGTCTGGAACTACTTTGGCCATATGTCTGGAACTATTTTGGCCATATGTCCTGAACTTCTTTGGCCATAAGTCATGAACTTTTTTGGCTAATGTCAGGAACTATTTTGGCCATATGTCCTGAACTACTTTGGCCATATGTTCTGAACTACTTTGGCCATATGCCCTGAACTATTTTGGCCATATGTCCTGATCTACTTTGGCCATATGTCCAGAACTACTTTGGCCATATGCCAGGAACTACTTTGGCCATATGTCAGGAACTACTTTGGCCATATGTACGGAACTACTTTCGCCATATGTCCGGAACTAAGTTGGCCATATGTCCTGAACTACTTTGGCCATATGTCAGGAATTACTTTGGCCATATGTCAGGAACTACTTTGGCCATATGTCAGGAATTACTTTGGCCATATGTCAGGAACTACTTTGGCCATATGTCATTCAGAACTACTTTAACATAATTACGCCAATAAATTATTTTTCTCATTCCACCCTTGGTTGACAACACTGAGCGAGTTCCAGGCCTTAAGGAACTAATCAGTTATTATTTTCATTGCCCCAGGAACTACTTTTTCTCATTTCATTGATGTTTGACAAACACCAATTTGCCAAACTTCACAAAATGAGCTGGGATGGTTCATCTTATTTTACAACATGCATTAAAAGCTCAGGAACTACTTTGCATCATAACACTCAACTCTACTTTTGCCTTATTTCATACACACATAACTACTATAACAGTATCATTTCACCAGGAACTATTTTTCCATTTTTTAGCGATGTTTGATAAAGACCAAACTGGTCAGATTGAGCTGCCAGAGTTCCAGGCTTTGTGGAGCTATATTCAGCAGTGGAAGGGAGTGTTCGAGCGATTTGATGGCAACAGGACTGGATCTATTGAGGCACATGAGCTGGGTCAAGGTAAGTGTTATTGCAGCGGAAACAAAAATGAGAACTCACTTATGTCACAAGATGGTGGGACTAAGAATGATTGGGCAACAATGGGTACATGCCTTAATTGGCTTATATAATTGACATGATTATTTAACTGCCATCTGTCACATAGACCCATACATTTACCCTTAACTGATAAAAAAAACACGTTTCAATCACCTATTACTGACCATAAAGCTTTGTAGAAGGTGTATTATAATAATAAAATGCATAGAAATGGAATGAATGTAGACAAGCCTATTGTCTGTTGATGATTAAGGGTCTAGTTTAAGGATTATCTCCATCAGTGCATCCTCTGTTTATAGCACTGGTTGCAAAGCAGGGCACCAGATTTCCTTTGTATTGTTTATTGGCCCATTGCCATTTAAGGCTGTGTTAGAAAATGAGGGCTGCATAGGTTATACTTAAGTTTAAAATGTATTTATTGAATTGTACAAGTGAAAAAACACAAACATTATGGACAAACAAGCAATGAAGATTTAATGTACAATGAAGTAATAAATAAAGAATTTTGACAAAAGAAAAATGCATAATAGTACATAAGTATTTCAGACAGAACTGAAAATAATATGTTATTAAATCTTTTACAATGTCTCACTTTTGCAAATGTGCCATGACATAGAGTATAATTGTTTGTTTTAGTGTAAGATCGTTATATTTTTCACCTTGTAAACACCAACAGATTTCACGAGTGGCGTAGCCACGAATGATATATTCACTTTTGGTGTTCACGAGGTGAAATATATGTCTATCTTATACTGAAACAAACAATTTTATTTTTATTAAATGCCTAAAATTGGAGTTAAAAGTCATTTAATTACACTTTTTAGAAAAATGCCCCAATTTGTGTGCGACTTAATGTCATTTAAGAAATGAAGTCGTTGAAATTGTGTTCCAGCCCTGTGCACTCTAACATTTGATTTGGAACTGAGAGCAGGCTAAAATTTCAGTTTTATTACACTGATAAATCCCTATAAACAACAGGAAAGCATATAATAAAGATCAATATTCATTGACCTGAAATCTTATTAATGATGAGGGACATCAGACCATGTATTATAAATAAAATCAACATGAATTCAAGTTGTGTTGCTCTCTGCAATCTTTTTATTCATTTCAGCTCTGACAGGGATGGGTTACAACTTTTCGCCCCAGTTCCATCAGATGTGTATCACCAAGTTTGATTTCCACGGGCGCCGAAGCATGAACCTGGACCAGTTCATTCAGTGTTGTGTGATGGTGAAGTCGCTAACGGACATGTTCTCTGCCCGTGACACGCAGCGGGCTGGCAGAATCACAGTCTCATATGAGGACTTTATGACCATGGCTGTCATGACCAAAATATAGGAATATTATCATGAATGGATTTTAGTCCTGAATTTAACAAGAACCGAAGTGGGTTTGTTTTTTTATTGCTGTTCGAAATTTTGGGAAAGAAATCTTTATTTAGTGAATGAATTAGAAAAGGAAAGTTGAACCAATAGAAAACAAATTGTAATGACATTTTTGTACAATATTATGTACATTTAAGAAATCAAATGACACAAATGACTGTAATAATTATAACAAAACTGTTGATGTAAGAGGTTAATACTCTCCAATGTATAATAAATAATCGTGATAATTATTTTTTCTCTATTTCTTCATGTTTAATTTTCAAATAATAGTTTGTAGTCACCAAGTTGGACATGTGGGTTTTCTTGGAGTTCTCCAGTTAACTCCACAACACAAGACCACACTCTCACACAACATTGTGCCAATGAGAGGGACTAGTCTAAGTTAATATAACTTTATTCAAAATTGTTGTAAACCATATTTAGGTTATAGCTTTGTTATAATATATACATGTACTACGCATAGTTTTCTTCATAATTTGTTTTATATTTACTTTAAGCTTGTCTGGTATATGAGAAAAAACGCTGGTGTATTGTGATGGCATTTGGCTTCATGTGTTCATTGTGTTTGTTGAGCAAAAAGATTTACCTTGGTCAGACCTCAATATTTACACCTCAACTTCTATTCCATCAATGAATGTCCTTTCGGCAATAAAAAAATATTTTCTGATGAACGCAACATCTTTGGATATGTTCAGATCGCGATAATCTTAACTGAAGCCAAGCCGGCTTCATTCTTCCTTCTTTTTTTTCACTTTTCGTTTGAGGAGTGTATCTGATGACCTTCATCGTTATCATACAACTACCAACATAGTTCAGTTCGGTTTTATACAACTGTACATAGTAAACTAATGAAGGAAAAATCTTAAGGCATTCAAATTCCATAAATAAAACTGCATGGGGAAATTTGTGGAGTAAGGCCATCATACATACAATGGGCATGGACAAACCTTTAATAGTCTATACTCACCGTTTCAAGATACATCAGTCACAGCATTTCATTCCTTACATAACCAAACCAATTCTAAAATAACTTAAAACTTGTTGTACACATGTTACCAGCGACTAAACACTCATGTACAGCAAGTCTTTACCATCTTTATGCACCTTGTACTCATAAAAACAACAGCAAACAGACAAGCATTTGCATTAACTCTTCGGCATTTTGTGGTAGGTATTCGAAAGCTTTTGGGATTTAATTAATAATATATTTTCTTTCATTAAACCTACTAAAATGCAATAGCCCTGTGTCATTCTTGTTTTGATTTATGTAGTTGATAATCGAAAGCTTTTGGAACTTAAGATATTTTCTTTCATTTAATTTAAATCCATACAAACAAACAAATGTAAGTTTATGTATTAATAAACTCATAATAGATAAATTGGTTTTTAGCTCGACTATTCGAAGAATAAGGAGGGCTATACTACTCACCCCAGCGTCGGCGTCGGGGTCTGGTCAAAGTTTTAGGGCAAGTTTGGATTTTCACTTATAAGTCCAATACCCTTCATTTAATTGACTTACTACTTCACACAGTCATTCAGGACCATCACACAATGAGGTTTCATAACTCCATATTATCCTTAATACAAGTTATGACCCCTGATTGACCTAAGTTAAAGTTTAAGAGCAGGTTAAAGTTTTAGGGCAAGTTGGGATTTTAATAAAAAAACTTATATACCATTCATTCAATGCACTAAGTACTACGCAGAATTATTGACTACCATCTTACAACAAGGAACATAACTTCATTTTAACCCTACATACAAATTATGGCCCTTGAATGATTTTTTTTTTTTATTTAATTTCTTTTGTAAGGCACATTTTTATATTCTTAACCGCATTTTCATATTGAATGACTTGCGTCATGGGAGGGCAGCATCAAAGTCACCATATACAGTCATCGAAATTACACTTTTGGATGAACAAGCCCGAACTCTTGTTTTATTGCATGGAATCATATTTATGAACAAGCCCTGCTAAATAAAATTCAGAATTTGAGCAAGTCTGGAAGACATTTTACCAGAGCAGGATTTGCGGGCTTGTGCTAATTTCGACCACTGCATATGTATCGAATAATTTTCGCTTTTTAGCTAGGTTTGACATAAAGAGACCAAACTTGGTATATACAAAGGGTTTATGGAGACCTTTTATTGGAATGCGTTTGAGGCCCCTGGGATCAAGGTCAAGGTTACTATTAATAGAAAAGGGTTGGTATTGCATAACTTAAGTAAGGGTCTACATATTGTGACCAAACTTGGTACATAGGAATAGTTTATAGAGACCTTTCCTGAGATTGTGTTTTGCGCCCCGAGAGTTATGGTCTAGGTCAAGGTCACTGTTGCTAAATTAGAAATATGGTTAGTACTGAATAACTCAGTAAAGGGTTGATATAGTGTGACCAAACTTGGTATATAGGACAAGTTTATGCAGAGCTTTCATGGATTGCTTTTAGGCCCCCTAGGGTCAAGGTCACTGTTTCTAAAAATAGATTACTGTTTCAGTAATGGTTGACATACTGTGACTAAACTTGATATGTAGGAAGAATTTATGGATGACTTCCATGGGATTGTGTTTGGGGCCCTTAGGATCAAGGTCACTGTTACAAAAAATAGAAGAAAGCAGTTGAAACTAAATCTCTTCTGCCAATCATTAAAAACCTAGTTTTGTCACATTGCGATTCTTGTTCACTTTTTATTTGATTGTTTTATTGCTTTTGACAGGCACATAATACCTCGTTATTGTGTTCACTTCTAAGTCAAAGCAGCGTAGTCGATCGCGCTGTCTTATGACAGCTCTTGTTAATGTTATTGTTGACCTTTTTATTTTGCTGAATATACATATATGTACTGCTATGCATATTCTTTTTTTATTATATATGACTGTTGTCTATTTATAACCTTTTTTGACAAATTATTAGAAATAACATCTATTTCTTTCATCCCACACAACCATTTTTATTGAAAACGGTATTTCAGCCTGGTTTTCTGATGTTGTACAAAATATATTATTAAACTTTTATGTTTTCAAGTTGTATAGATCAATGCTAAGATTAGACTGAAACTATGTACAGAAGTTCGACCATGTATAAAGGCCTGTGTTGCAAGACAGCTTAACAGGTTGTAATTTTGGGGGAAAGTACTTATATGCTTGAAATAGGTAATTTTCTCATCGTTTTTCAAAAAAAAAAACATTTTACAAGCTGTATGTATTCAAATACTCATTTAATAATTATTTCTGTGGTTTTGTATATCTTCAACAACAATAAACTACTAGTTTTCAAACAGGACTTCTTCAATATAAAAGTTCAACAAGTTCTGTCACAGGAATAAACAAATGCCCCCAAAATGCCTCATTGGACAGATAGCCATTAATATTTGGGCCTATATGGACAGCCTTTTATTCCAGTCTTCAATTTTTCATGACGATCTTCCCATATGGTTATATAGAAATATTGATGGCTTACATTTTTGAAGAAGCAGGAAGATGCTAACCCATATGGTTATATAGAAATATTGATGGCTTACATTTTTGAAGAAGCAGGAAGATGCTAAGTCACTGCAAGATGGAGTGGATATCAGTTCAATTCAGTTGTAAGTATGTCACCCTCCATAAATGGGGAGACATATTGTTGGGTCGAGTTGTCTGTCTTTTCATCAGTCCCTCTGTCCTTCACACATTGTGTCCGCTCCATAGATCTTGAACTGCTTGAAAAAAAACATAACTCGCCACAAAGGTTCACCATATTGAGACGATGTGCAGAGGGCATGTTACAGCCAGCTCTATTCAAGGTCAAGGTCACAGAGAGCGCATGTTACAGCCAGCTCTGTTCAAGGTTAAGGTCACAATAAGAGGTACTAGCTTGAAGAATCCTAATTAAAGTTACATGTGTTTCCACGGGTAAACTATTCCACAGTTGTCAACCTAAGAAAGTAAGGGATTTGGATCCAGAACCTATGACCTTTGGTAGACAGAAACCTCCTTTATTCCTAAGTCTAGTGTTGTGAGTATTAATAGAGCTTGAGAAACAAAATTGTCAATCATATAATCTCGGGTCAGCTTGCTTTCTAACTTAAAAAACTGACACAGCATAATTTGGAACTCTTTTTTTAACTGCTTACCAGGTCATGGATTTTAAGTGTCCTTGACCTATACAAGACATGGAGTCAAGATCAAGAACAAATCTTGGCGATGCAACATGCATAATCACAGTGGCATTGAATTAGGGACGTCGCAAGCATTTTTTAGTATTTTGAGTAAAATAATCTTTCTTACGATAAAAATTGCGAGCATTTGCTTTCTTAAAACTGAGTTGGCCATGGAACTAAAGGACAGATTCTGATCGATGGTAAGCGAAGGATATTTAACAAAGGAGTGGTTTCAATAAGAAATCCTTTACAATTTATATTCAGATTGGACTGTAACTGTAGTTTGTGGCTCGAACAAAAGACTTGGTTTTACCTAAATGCAAAGATAATTTGTTGTCATTTAACAATTGATTTACTTTATAAGTAATTTCAAGTTTTCGGTCTACATTAGATAAACTTTTATTAGATACGAGTTGAGCAAAATCATCATCATATTATAGCCGAAGATTTTCGCTCACAACTGCTGACATATCATTCACATAAAGTTAAAATAGAAAGGACCAAAATTAGAACCTTGAAGGACACCGCATGTTACACTAGCGGTAGAAGAAAGTGTACTTGAAACACCGAAGTCGAAAATATAACATTTGAATCATTTTAAGATATCGAGGCTAAGACCAGAGACTTGAAGTTTCATTAACAGGATGGAATGGTCCACAGTATCAAACATTTCTGGAGGTCCAAGAGAATCATGCCCACGACATTAATTACCCTCATCATTTTCCTGTCTGATAAAGTCTATCAGGTGGACAAGACAAATATCAGTGGAGAAACCACTCCTAAACCCTGACTGAAATTTATACAGCAAATTGCAGTCCTTAAAATAACCTTCAACCTGGTCATAACTTTCTTTTCTAGGATTTTGGATGCAAAATTGAAAATTGATCGATGGTTATCCACAGACAGTTAATCATTCTTTTTAAAAAGAGGCACAACACTGGCAGACTTATAGTCATTAGGTTATATAATAGATTATGAACTTTGTTTTTAAGAGAATTCTGAAAACTTCAGGTACAAGCCCAGAAGTAAAAGTGTTAATGTGTTCATAATACTACCCGTAGAAACGTTTACGGAATCAGTAGCGGCATCGATTCCAGACGCATAAAATCGATAGTCACCTTAGAAAACATTCAAATGAATATATGTTAAATAACATGTTACATAAAACCCGGCGAATGTATCTGTCCCTCATGTCGTATTGGATAATGTCTCAGGCTGCATATCTCACTGTATTAAGTCTTGAATCTAACATTATATTTGCATAATTAATCTGTGTACGCTATTCAAAATTTTCAAAACTGATTTATATTTATTTTGATTACTTCAAAATAAAGGTAATGTGCCTTTAAACCTATACGACTTGTCATAAGCACAGTGAAATAACATGTTCACTGACTATATATAACATGGGTTTTTTTTATTACTGCAATGCATGCAGACAAAAATACGATGAATACGAGATTCGGGAAGATAAAGTTGATAATACTACGTGTAAGAATGTTTATCACTTAGATCGTCATTTTTCTTCTAAAGAAAACTACCAGTTTTGATCAAAGAAAATCTTACAAACAAACCATTCACACAATGTGACAAGGTTTTGTTTACGAGTTTGTTTCCCTGATGAAGTTAATGTGCTATGATGCAACAGGAATATAATACAAAACATGTTTCCAGCTGTATAAAACGTGAGCGACTATTGAATTACCTTAAGTTAACACAGAGCTGGTAGGTCGTTTACCTACCACATTTGTTGTTGTGAGTACCATCAAAAGTCGGAATTAGAGTTTTGTAAGTTTAAGCCATCCTTGTGGGTATTGGTCATGAAGGTTAACAAATTATCCGTGGGATGGTGACTTTAATATAATCCTCGAGAATGGGCGTTGCCAGGTACATATCCCCGTAGCCAGTCGATTCATTTGTTTGTGTTTGTGTCTCCGGCTGACCAAACAAGATATATTCTCAAAACGGAACACTGCCCGACTATCCGGCTAACTTCACGCACCTTCAAAGACACTGAAAGTGAAAAAGAATTGCAAGAAAATCTATTATAATGGCGTGTATCGACTTTTTCTGAATGCCTTGTGAATATGTTGATTTTGTATTCTTTCTCGATCATTGAGTGGTTTATCTTCCATTTTTAAAAGTATTCAAATAGCACGTGTTCCCTTTAAAGATATATTTGCAAAACAATATGGTCGTTTTTGGTACGAATCAATATCATCCCACTTCACGAATCATTCAACATTTTGTCTTGGGAGGGTGAGAATGGTCTAGTGGTTTAATCACCACCCCTGAGGTTGTGGGTTCGATCCCAACTAGGGGTACTTATATAATAATGACAAACAAATGGACACCAAGGGTGGATTTTAATGTTGGTCTATGATTGGTACAGCTAATCGGATTTCCTGGTACTTTATAAATAACCGACGTATACAGGGAATGGGGCCATTAATTGAAGCATGACTACAAGATTGACTATAGTAACATATTGAATACAACCCAAGTATTAATGTTTACCCAGGAAAAGGAATCGAGAGTGGTTGTATTACCTAACAGCTTTCGTCACAATCAAGTAAACTGAAATTAGTACAATTTAAACTGTATTTCGTCGGAGCTTAAGCCGGTGTGCTGTATATAATGCTACATCAAAAGACATACACTATATGTTTGTACGTGGGTATGCATAGATAACCTACTTTTATCAGGTAGAATTGTGCTAAACGACCACTTACCCTAATCAGGAGTTATTTATGTGTAAGTAAACGAGTTTGAGCAAACGTATCAACGATTGTTTACCGTATGATATGGCGAATAGTGCAGCTATGGACTCTATAAGACACTTGCCTGCAGTTTACGTGTCTAGTTATTATTTTCCGGATCTGGGAAAGTTTGTGAGACAAGCACTGCCTGAGGCTAATGTCGTCGAGTTAAAAGCCTCAAAGCAAGGTAGGATTGCTCCCTATACAAACTGAAAATTTCTTTAGTTAGTTTTCGGTTTGTTTTGTTCATGTTTTATTTATGTTACAACGATATATCATGTAAGGATTGATCGCATCCATTGAGCGATAATTATAACGTCGCATACCATTGGTTAAATGACATCGCTCTAATCGAATCAGATGGCGATATAGAAATACACAATGGCACACATACCGATGCATGTTAAATAGCTCAAAACTTGTTTTATTTCTATTTAATCGTTTTATTTCTAATAAATTCATTGCAGACCATTGAAAAAATCCTTAAATTAATTCACAGTATAAATTCGGACATTCACACTTTTAAATCAAAGGTTTCAAATGCAGGACGACAAATGTCGTATGTTGGTATTTAATTGTATTTGAAATTTCAATTCAGGCTTGCCTTTTTCAGATGTAGGATTAGTCATCGATACTGAAGACATGCGGGCACACGGGAATGAAGTGGAGGTTTTGTTCTGCGACACGGGATTGGTAAAGGGAGGACTTGACGCCTTCCCCGCCCTTCGCTGGCTTCAGGCAAAAAGTGCAGGTAAAAGCCATTCCGTGACCACAGGGAAACTGTGCAGGTAATTTTATCTATTGCACGATTGAGTGTGAACGTATGTTTTACAAAATAATTCAAATGGTGTTTTCAAAATAAAACAAAAAAGATTGTACAAAACTTGGAAAGTTCAGTCGATTTTGGTTTCATCATTTTCTTGGTGTTACAGAATTCATATTTTCAACTCGATATAAAAATCGCATATTTATTATTTTGCTTCAGGTGTTAACTTGATAACGAAGCAATACTGCCGAGAAAAGGTAAATTCCCATGTCCTTGTACAATACATGTTCAACCTCTAATTATTGTTGCAATTAGTATGTTGTTTAATTTACCATTTGCCATAACACGCTGTATAAACACGTTGACATGATATATGAAAACATATCTGTATATGTAGACGATGTACATTGTACAAGTCTAAATACAATATATGTTCTGTTCTGTTCTACAATATCATAATTTTATCATTTTCTGATTGCTTTTTGTTTGATTTTCCGAAAAGTTCCATATTGTATGTTGACATCGTAATGTTTTCTTCGAGCTGAAGAGATGAATTTGTTATCACTTTTATACTTTTTCTTTCGTACCAATGTGCCATTATTTAAAAAAAAACACTGTTTATGGGAGTACACAATTTAAAATTAACAGCCAATCATGCGTATGATGACGCTTCTCGTTTTTATTAACAGTGTTAAATTTTCTATGCTAGCGTCCAAGCTTCCGGTTGACCCGAATCCCGTGTACCGGAGATCTCGTCTCCGAATACATGATTACCTACATTCTAGCCAATGAGAAGAGAGTGTTCCCAATGTATGAGGCGCAGAGAGATCGTCAATGGAAACAGTAAGTGTATAATGTATATATTAGCTCTGTGTACTAGTGAGATGATTGAGGAGAAAGCCAAAGGCTTATATGGAACCCCTTTCCTCGCTAACACTTACATGATAACTGACTGCATATTGAAATAAGTTATCACTAACTTGACTAAATCATTATTGACTACATATTGACTACATATTGAGAAATGTTATCACTGGCTTGACTAAACATTCAAACTGAACACATGTTGATAAAAGTTATCGCTTATATGACTAAACAATCAAACTGACTACATATTGATAAAGTCATCAGTGTTTTCACTCATATGACTGAACATTCAAACTGACTACATATTGATAAAGTCATCAGTGTTTTCACTTATATGACTGAACATTCAAACTGACTACATATTGATAAAGTCATCAGTGTTTTCACTTATATGACTGAACATTTAAACTGACTACATATTGATAAGGTCATCAGTGTTTTCACTCATATGACTGAACATTCAAACTGACTACATATTGATAAAGTCATCAGTGTTTTCACTCATATGACTGAACAATCAAACTGACTACATATTGACAAAGTCATCAGTGTTTTCACTCATATGACTGAACATTCAAACTGACTACATATTGATAAAGTCATCAGTGTTTTCACTTATATGACTGAACATTCAAACTGACTACATATTGATAAAGTTATCAGTGTTTTCACTTATATATTTACACCTTAACTTCCATTCCTTAAATGAACTGCCTTTCGGCAATTGCGTTCATCAATCGATGAACGCAACATCTTCGGATCGTAATTCATTGCATAACAATATACATGAAAGCTATTGATCTTGTTATTGGTTCTATTTTGTCTGCAGGTCCCGTAAAATATAGATCACATTTTTAAAAGTGTTAGTTTATTATATTTTAAATATAATGGTACCAGAAGTGTTTCAATTTTACGTTTTAAAGTGATTTCAAGTGGTTGATCTTTTCCCGCGTTATTGTGACGTCATTTGAAAAAAAATGTTTCCGGTTATAGTCGGATCGTTCTATTTACAGAATGGGTAAGAACGGATTACTTAAAGGTTTTCTTAAATGAAATGAAGATTTTTTTAACAATTCTTGAATGAAATAATGAACTATTGGTGTAAATTTAAGGAATGAATTGCGGGGTTGATGTCATTATCGGGGATATGAACGCAATTGGGTTGGCCAAAGTACGCGTGGAGTCCTTCGGACTCCACACACATTGACCAACCCAATTGCGTTCATACCCCGATAATGACATCAACCCCGCAATTCATTCCTTAAATGACTGAACATTCAAACTGACTACATATTGATAAAGTCATCAGTGTTTTCACTCATATGACTGAACATTCAAACTGACTACATATTGATAAAGTAATCACTTATTTTATTAAACATTCAAACTGACTACATATTGATAAAGTCATCAGTGTTTTCACTTATATGACTGAACATTCAAACTGACTACATATTGATAAAGTTATCAGTGTTATCACTTATATGACTGAACATTCAAACTGACTACATATTGATAAAGTTATCACTTATTTGATTAAACATTCAAACTGACTACATATTCAAAAGTTAACTGAAGTATGAGCATTTGTTACTTTGTTATGTCTCAAAGATGAAAAAATATATGAATCAACCTGACTTTAATCCATATAGACTGAAACACTCAATTCCGTAGTTTAAAATACTCAATTGATGAATTATTCAATTAAGGAATGAATTGCGGGCTTGATGTCATTATCGGGGTATGAACGCAATTGGGATGGTCAAAGTGTGTGGAGTCCGAAGAAAACCTTTCATTAACCCTTTCTTACCCATTCTGAAATAGAACGACCCGACTTTAACCGGAAGCATTTTTTCAAATGACGTCACAATAACGCGGGAAAAGATCAACCACTTGAAATCACCTTTAAACGTAAAATGCAAACACTTATGGCAACAATACATGTAAAACTAAAAAAAATAACACTTTCTAAAATGTTGATTTATATTTTACGGGACCTGCTGACACAATACAAACAATAACAAGATCAATATTTTGCATGTATATTCACAGTGGCTTGATGTGACTTTAATGAGTCTTTGTCATCAAGCCACTGTGTGTATATTGTTATGCAATGAACATCCGAACATATCCGAAGATGTTGCGTTTATCGATTGTTAAACGCAATTGCCGAAAGGCAGTTCATTTAAGGAATGGAAGTTGAGGTGTAAATATTAATGATTGAATCAGATGTATATAATATTGTCTTTATTTTTTGGTTTGAGTTCGGCGACAAACGTTTTCTGGGTGACGTTCGAGTGTGTGTGCTTGGTGTCGGCCATATTGGAACACAGGGTATATTTCATTATTATCATTGGTACTGCATACATGGCGATTTTTATAAGGATCTTAACACTTTGTATCGAGGGTAAATTGATTGACTGTTATTGGTACACATCGTGGGTACATTGATTGACTATTTTTGGTACACATCGAGAGAAAAGAGTTTGGCTTTATTGGTACACAGCGAGGGTAAATTGATTGACTTGTTTTGGTACATATCATGGAAAAAATTGATTGTTTTTATTGGTACACATTTTCATCGGCCTGTATTGCTACTCAGGGTTAGTGTGCATTGACCTGTCATTGGAACACAGGATAAATGACATTTTTGTTTACACACCGGTTTATTGGTGCACATGACACTTTTCAGTTACTTTATTGATACACTTGGATATGTTTCATTATTTTATAAGTACATAGCGTAATTGTCCAGTTGCTGTTATAGGCACACATATTAATTTTGTAGTTGCTGTTTTTGATAATAAATTTTAGTAATATTCTTTATACTGTTATTGATTCACATGGTTATATTGTAGTTGATGTTATTGGCACACGTAGAGATAATTTTATTGACACATATGACAATATCCTAGTTGATGTTATTGGTACACATGGCAATATTGTAGTTGATGTTATTGGCACACGTAGAGATAATTTTATTGACACATATGACAATATCCTAGTTGATGTTATTGGTACACATGGCAATATTGTAGTTGATGTTATTGGCACACGTAGAGATAATTTTATTGACACATATGACAATATCCTAGTTGATGTTATTGGTACACATGGCAATATTGTAGTTGATGTTATTGGCACACGTAGAGATAATTTTATTGACACATATGACAATATCCTAGTTGATGTTATTGGTACACATGGCAATATTGTAGTTGATGTTATTGGTACACATGGCAATATCCTAGTTGATGTTATTGGTACACATGGCAATATCCTAGTTGATGTTATTGGTACACATGACAATATCCTAGTTGATGTTATTGGTACACATGACAATATCCTAGTTGATGTTATTGGTACACATGGCAATATCCTAGTTGATGTTATTGGTACACATGACAATATCCTAGTTGATGTTATTGGTACACATGGCAATATCCTAGTTGATGTTATTGGTACATATGACAATATCCTAGTTGATGTTATTGGTACACATGGCAATATTGTAGTTGATGTTATTGGCACACGTAGAGATAATTTTATTGACACATATGACAATATCCTAGTTGATGTTATTGGTACACATGGCAATATTGTAGTTGATGTTATTGGCACACGTAGAGATAATTTTATTGACACATATGACAATATCCTAGTTGATGTTATTGGTACACATGGCAATATTGTAGTTGATGTTATTGGCACACGTAGAGATAATTTTATTGACACATATGACAATATCCTAGTTGATGTTATTGGTACACATGGCAATATTGTAGTTGATGTTATTGGCACACGTAGAGATAATTTTATTGACACATATGACAATATCCTAGTTGATGTTATTGGTACACATGGCAATATTGTAGTTGATGTTATTGGTACACATGGCAATATCCTAGTTGATGTTATTGGTACACATGGCAATATCCTAGTTGATGTTATTGGTACACATGACAATATCCTAGTTGATGTTATTGGTACACATGACAATATCCTAGTTGATGTTATTGGTACACATGGCAATATCCTAGTTGATGTTATTGGTACACATGACAATATCCTAGTTGATGTTATTGGTACACATGGCAATATCCTAGTTGATGTTATTGGTACATATGACAATATCCTAGTTGATGTTATTGGTACACATGACAATATCCTAGTTGATGTTATTGGTACACATGGCAATATTGTAGTTGTTGTTATTGGTACACAGGGTAATATTCTGTTGCTGTTTTTGGTACACAGGGTAATTTTCAAGTTGCTGTTTTATTGTACACATGGTAATTTTCCAGTCGATGTTATTGGTACACAAGGAAATTTCCAAGTTGCTGTTACTTGTATACAATGTAATTTTCCAGTCGATGTTATTGGTACACAAGGAAATTTCCAAGTCGCTGTTACTTGTATACAATGTAATTTTCCAGTCGATGTTATTGGTACACAAGGAAATTTCCAAGATGCTGTTATTTGTATACAATGTAATTTTCCAGTTGATGTTATTGGTATGCAGGGTACCCCACCATATTCCAGTTGTTGTAATTGGTACACAAGGTATTTTTCCAGTTGATGTTATTGGTACAAATATTAATAATCTACTTGCTCATATTGGTTCACCTGGTAGTATTAAAGTTGCTGTTATTGGCACACATAATTATATTCTTGTTGATGTTGTTCGTACATAGTAATATTATATAATAGTATATGCTTAAGTTATATTCTATATGTTTTTATTGGTATATTTTTCTTTTGATGTTATTTGTACATCCGGTAATATGTTCAGTTGCTGTTATTGGTACACATGGTAATTTTTCAGTAGCTGTTTTTTTTGTACACAGGGTAGTTTTCCAGTTTGCGTTATTGATGAATTAATAGTAGTTTCGTAGTTGCTGTTTTTGGTACACAGGGTAATGTTCCAGTTGCTGTTATTTGTACACATATTAATTTTCTAGTTGCTGTTTCTGGTATATAGGATATATATTGTCCAGTTATTGGTACATCAGGTAATTTGTTCAGTTGCTGTTATTAGTGCAAATAGTAATTGTTTAGTTGTGTTTTTTGGTACACATATTAATTGTTCAGTTGCTGCTTTTGGTACACATACTAATTGTTCAGTTGCTGTTATTAGTACACATAGTAATTGTCCATTTGCTGTTTTTGGTACACATAGTAATTTTCCAGTTACTGTTTTTGGTTCACATGGTAATTTTCCAGTTACTTTTTTGGTACACAGGGTAATTTTCCAGTTACTGTTTTTGGTACACAGGGTAATTTTCCAGTTACTGTTTTTGGTACACAGGGTAATTTTCCAAGTGTTATTTTTGTACACGGGGTAATTTTCCAGTTACTGTTTTTGGTACGCATGGTAATTTTCAAAGTGCTGTTTTTTTGTACACGGGGTAATTTTCCAGTTTGTGTTTTTGGTACACATGGTAATTTTCCAGTTTGTGTTTTTGGTACACATGGTAAATTTCCAAGTGCTGTTTTTTTGTACACGGGGTAATTTTCCAGTTTCTATTTTTGGTACACAGGGTAATTTCTCCAAGTGCTGTTTTTTAGTTCCAAATGCTGTTTTTTTATACACGGGGTAATTTTCCATTTCCTGTATTTTGTACACAGGGTAATTTTCCAGTTACTGTTTTTGGTACACAGAGTAATTTTCCAGTTTCTGTTTTTAGTACACAGGGTAATTTTCCAGTTACTGTTTTTGGTACACATGGTAATTTTCCAGTTTGTGTTTTTGGTACACATGGTAATTTTCCAAGTGCTGTTTTTTTGTACACGGGGTAATTTTCCAGTTTCTATTTTTGGTACACAGGGTAATTTCTCCAAGTGCTTTTTTTATTACATGGGGTAATTTTCCCGTTGCTGTTTTTGGTACGCAGGGTTATTTTCCATTTGCTATCATTTGCATCCCATGTATACTAGATTGCCTTTATTGATACATTTACTTGAATGATACACAGGGTGCTTTATATTTGCTTAATTGGTACATACGATTATCTATTTTGATATACAGGGTAAATTTTTTTGATATTGGAGTCAGAAGTGTTTTCGTTATTCAAAGATTAATACAAGGATAAAGTAATATTTTCGAAATTCAGTAAAAACGATTAAGTGACATTCATTTCGAAATACCTTTTTTGTCAGAAAAGATATGAAATTTATGTTTAAGCTTACGAAAGACTATGCTATTTTCTGCCCCCCCCCCCGTTTAAGTGTTGACTTGCACTTCTTCTTCGTTGTTCCTAATCCTGATGCAAGCCTAATTTCAACAACCTTTCCCACTGTTCTTGCTTTTTGGAAGTCAAATTTATCCAGATGTTGGAAATTAAAATGTACCATTTTGTTTATTTACGTGTGTAAATAGTTCCAATACACATGTAGTTGTTGAGTTTTATCCCACCGCTGCCACCATGCCGTATTATTTATAAACTATATAGATAAAAGATAAAGACCGCCATGTATATAGTTTATTTACGATATATATATACGACGCTAGCTAACAACAGAATGCTGATAAGCCTTACCACTGGCAGGTAGCAGATATCATATTACAACATGAACTATCCCAGATTTGCCTGTATTTTAATGATGCAATCCTTTTCCAAAATTTCTATTTGATGGAATTTTGTAGAGCGGTGCAACGCTTAAATTTTGGCCAATTTTAGCCATCATTAAAATACAAGCAAATCTAAAACATTTCACATGTGTATACATAGCCTTTTATGGTCTAAGAAATATTTTAATATATTTTCTGTCAAAAAAGTTATTCAGAAATTAACGTCTCTTACTTGTTTTTTTAACATCGGCTGTGGCCCGTGGTGACACATGCTAGAACCCCTTGAAGGCACGTGATTCCTCACACTGATTTATGATAATTGATCTTTTATAAGTATTTGCATTTTGTTTAAGTTGGAAGACGCTGCAAACAGTTTGGTATGACGGTGATTGGCGTAACTAAGCAAGTTAGAACAGAAGAAAGAATGCAACATGATGCTGTTGACCAATATGTGTACGTATGCACTGGGAGTAATGAATTATTGGTCCCAGGTATGCATTAATATACATTTATGTACGAGTAAAAGCCATTCGGTCTCCTTAAATCAACAAAGTGTTTGTTCGGTTAATATTATAGTGAATATATCTTTATCTTAATAACGTGTTAAGGTCTGCATAAAAACCTTAAACAGATTGTCTAGAAGATGTTCCAGCCTCATTGTTACTAATACACAAACATGTATGTACATGTATATACGTGTGTATACGTCATGTTTTCCCTATTATTAAAAAAGTCAAATATAAGCTATATGTCAATCTTAATAATCATTCTTCGTTGTTTTACCTAGGACCATAGAAAGCTTAGATGAGGTGTTGGCGACTGTCGACTATATTTGCTGTTGTCTACCAGGCACCCCAGATACTGCCAATATGTTGTCAGGGGATATTCTCAAAGCGTGCTGTCAAAAGGTGAGGACAAAATCTTGGAATATTATTATAAATCATAGGAAAAATGGAATCATAATGGAAACTGTGGAATGTATCTGCTGTTGGCTGCCAACGACCCCAGATACCACCAATGACATTGTCCGGGGATAATCTCAAAGTTCTCAAAGTGTGCTGTCAAAGGTTGGGATGATATGTTGGAATATTTTAACGAGCACGCATCTAGTATTAGCGTTGTTTAAATTATGCACATACATTGAGGGAATAAATACTTTGATGATGTTGCGAAACACTATATAGAAAAAAATGCATCTGAAATAAACTGTTAGACCACACATGAGTTTGCTTGAGGCGGAGCTGTTTTGTTATAGTTGACTGTTTATCTGTTTTTAACCACAAGCGCTTTTTAAAGTCAGATAGTTGCTTACGTAAGGCGTGTACTCTGTATTATTGATCTGCCTTCGACTGAAGATACCACCAATGAATCCCATGACACTAGCAGTCTTAAGAACAAGAATGTAAAGCTTAGGTAATCTCTATAAAAAAGCGATTGTGTTTCAAAATGGTAAACAGGCATTTGTTCATACGCATCCATTTATATAATGTTATTGGTATTGCTTTTATTAAATGCTTGTCTTACACACACAGAAACCGGTTTTAATAAACACTGGACGTGGAGACCTCATAGATGAAATAACGTTGGTGACTGCGATCAGGTATTGTCAACGTTCGTATTGGTTTATTTTAGATTCTTGTAGTTGGTTTAACTGTTAGACGCACCATCATGTAAATGATTATCTTTTTTTCAATCGTTGACCCCAACAGGGTAAGGTGTAAAAAGAAAAAGACGGATTCCCGACCAACCCTATAATTAAACACAGACCATAGACCATGTTTCGCATGTCTCAGATTGTTTTCTTTCTCTAACCTATTTCCCAATATAATTCATTTTAGCATGCAACCATACCAGTACTGATATCCATAAAATTGATGCAATGCTTTAATAATGTCCCTAAAGGAGTCCAGTACATTATACAACTTGATATCTCAAAAAATGTCTACTGTAAATAGAATCTCCTTTGAGCATACATATACTGATGGTGGTATTTAAACAAAGCTAATGTGGCGAAAATTTACCATCTTAATTAAGTGGTCACCTGTCTTAAGCAGCCACTTTGACCTGTTCATAAAGGTGGCCACTTAATACAGGTTTGACTGTATCGTTTCAAATTACATGCATCCATTCAAGGGCTTGTTGGTTACCGTTTTGATATGAAAAATAAGCAATTGTCAATGCCAACTTGCCAATTGGTTGGACTCATGCCAACATATTCAAGTGAAGTAATTTCATTTACAAACAATTCTAATAATTAAGGTCCGCTTCCCACAAAAATATCAGTTCACTTCATAAGAGTCGTTTTCTTACTTATCCAAACATGTATGGACCACTATTTCAGTTCTTATTGGACAAGCCTCTACATTAAATACTGTTGAAGCTTTGTATAACACATACCGTATTAAAGACCAATAAATGAATAATGAAAACTCGTAGTTCTATTATAAATGCCTGTTGCATTATTAAGAATTGTTGACTATTGATTGCATAATTTGCGTGTGTAATCGATGATTTTTATATAATTGTTAAATCCTGTATTTGTATGATCTCTGTATTGTCATAGTTTAAGACTGATGTGCCTTAACTTGTTATCTTCATTAAATAAAGTTATCATTATAATGGTATATAAACACATAAACTTACCTTTGCCATGGAGAGGAGGGGGGCTTGAAGGTGTAGTCCTTCATCCTCTTGAAGTATCCTATGGGACCTCTCTGTCACACAAATCCCCACTGGCACCGGATTTTCAAACTATTTGTTTTAAATAAAAAAGTCTTATAATTTCAAGCTTAAGGTTACGATGCCAAGAATATGAAAAAAATATTAAAAAGAAGTTCAATATCCACTTTGTACTGTATATAATCATAGTCCCACTGAGAATATTAGAAAATCAATATTTTTTTACATGTTGGCATCGTAGATTTGAGTTTAGAATTATATGGGTTTTTTTTAAATAAAAATAAATGTTATGGAGTTTGATAATCCGGTGCCAGCGCTTATCCCGTATAATAACTATGACTTTAACATAACTAGGAGGGTTTACTGGTAGGTGATAAAGTCTTGGAGGTGCGATTCTTTACTTGAACCCGGCCTAAATAACCATTAAAGTCTATGAGCACCAATGGGACCACTTTATCACCACACACATCCCGTATATAGTTATTACCTTATATTTATAAGGGAGGGGACTGGAAAGCGTTGTCCTTGGTGTGACACTTAGATGATACCTTTTGAGACCTCTTTTTCACCAAATACATTTTGTATATAACTATTACCGTACTATTACAGCAGGGATGGCTGGGCGGTTCTATCCTAGGTATGAACGATACGTAGCCCTGTCATCTTGCAGTACCCTATGGTACCTCTCTATGATCAAACACATCCGATGTAAAATCCTTTATTCTAATGGTTATCTGATATAGAGAAGAGATAATGCTGTGTATGTTTTGTCGATATATTACCTATACGGCATTATTTCAGGGAGGGTTGGCTTGGGGGAGCGGTCCTAGATGTGAACCCTGCAGAACCCCTTCCACCGGACAGTCCTCTTTGGACTCTACAAAATGTGCTGATAACACCACACATATCCGGATACACGAGAGATCCAAGGGTACGTTTTAACTTGGACATTTACCATTTCTATACATGTAGTGATTGGCTTTATTTGAAAGCCAAAGGAGTAAGAATTCAGCTCCTATATCAAAGTAATAAACACGGGCTTTTAAAGGGTAAAAAGTAAATATATATATATGTTGATTAATATAATGAAATGAAAATCATTTCACTTATAGAACTATAAAATATATGCAACTTCATTTAAATAAATGAATAGTGCTGTCAACTTCAGTCAAATGTGTTATTTTGTGCTATCATAAACCGAAAAAGGTTGATTTTTAATAACTTGATAAGAGCGCCCATTAGTCCCTATTACGTGGCAAAAAATGGGTCCTTGCGACATCAACAATAAATACAGTATATTTGAAACTACTGAGACAAACATCCAAGGGCCTTAAAATTAACTAAGAGCATGTGCAAGAAACCCGACCAAAAATAAGGCATTCGGAGCTCCTCGGTTATTTTTATCGAAAACAACCTCGGATGTATTTGGACGGTTTACATACTCAAAAAGTGGTACGTTTAAGTCCACTGCAAGTAGATCGCGTAGTAATCTTATTTAGCAGATCAACTTTATGACTTTACTGGTGGGAACCTTAATAATGTTTGCAATAAATCACTTCACTGGCAATCAATTTAAACTTAGATCAATAAATACAACTCTAAAACAATACATTTAATTAGTGATATAATTCAAAAATTTGCGAACTTCTTCAACTGATGTACCGGCATACATCTGATGTTATTTTCGATAAAAATGGCCGAGGAGTTCCGATTGAAAAATAAGCTAGTTCTCTGAACGCTGTATTAACCATAACGGTAAATTTGAATGCACGGTGACCCCACATACGTTTGGTATAATGATGTTGTCTAAATAAAGAAACATAAATTACCAAAATACACTGTACATGAAATTATTGCAGTTTGAGTTTTTGTACTTTCAACTGAAATGATATGTGAAATTGTCTGAGATTTAGCAATGGTTCAAGGCCAAAAAGCATGTTTGTTTTCGGTAAATGTTTTACATATTCTTCGAACAAAATCCTGTCAAATGATACCAAAGTAATTTTGGGTCACGAGCAATTCAGAGTTCACACATTTGTCGTGCGGATTCCTTAAGGCACAGAAAAAAATCAAACAGCATATAAAGAGTATAACAACCTGATATTTTGCTTGACGGTTAGTTTTTTGTTGTTGTTTTTTTACTTTTTTAGACCAGTTGATCAGAGAGCATCCTTGTTTTTGAATTAAATAATACAATGAAAACTAGAGGGACATTTTCAGTAGCCAAACTTATTTGCCTAATTTAAGGCACAAGGCTCAACAGTCTCTAAACGAGAAACTCATATCGATCGACGAACAAAACAACACTAACATGGCACATAAATAACACCAAAAAATTACAGCACATACACTGAAATATATAAATTATATCAAATGTTGAAACCAAGGTATTCGAGTTCAATACTCATCTGATATACATGTATATTACAATGTTATGTTTCAGCATATTCAACGGTATGTGGATGTGTTTGTGGAGAACTACAGGAGATATTGTGATGGGCAACCGCTGATGTACGAGGTTGACTTTGAGAAGGGCTACTGACCATTTTAAAGCAGTGAAATCGAAGTGTCCTATAAACTTGAGTATTGTTTATACTGCCTTGTGGCACTGTGTGTCTCTTGTTTATGGCCTGTTGGGCCTTGGACCAAGCGCTTTTAAACAGAAGTTATGTTCGTAGTTTTCAATGTTTTATTAAATATTAAGCACAAACAGTCTTTCGCTTATATTGATTCAATTCATGCAAATCTCATCTTCATTTCTTTTTTTTATTGCTTACGACAGGCACATTTATATATTTTAAATCAAAGTGAAACCAGGTTATTAGAATGATGTATGCCGTTGTTAGGGCGTGCCAGCATGAGGGCTGCATCAAACTAACCTATGGTATTAAATATTTTTAATTTGGTTAGAAATATGGTGACCAAACTTGGTATACATGAAGAGTTTATAGAGACCTTTCATGGAATTGCGTTAAGGGCCCCTAGGGTCAATATCAAGGTCACTGTTACTAAAAATAACTAAATGTTGGTACTGAATAACATCAATTAGTGTTGACATATTGCAACCAAACTTAATACATAGAATGAGTTTATAGTGACCTTTCATGTGATTGTGTTTTGGGCTCCGAGAGGCATGGTCAAGGTCAAAGTTACTAATACTAAAATAAGAAAAATGGTTAGTACTGAATAACTTAAGTTTGGGTTTACAAATTGCGACAAAACTTTGTATCAAAACTGAAGACTGTGTCGCGTTCACAAGCAATTGACATGTAGAGCTAAAAACAGAGAATGGGTTTGAGCCTACATTTCCGCCTTGACTTTGAACAGATAAGTCCTAATTTAATATGTAAATTCATTATTGAGTTTTCCATCTTTTATTTCAAACTGTTAAGTTAACAAATATGCATAACATATTAATACAACTACTGGATTTCCACTGGAGTCCGATCACTTGGTTAGAGGATTGCATTACTACTAGTGTTAGTTTATATGCATGTTTATGGTAAATATATAAATATATAACTTCTAACACCAAGTTCTGTTTTGTCCATTATAAAATATTGTATCCAATACATTGGCATTCTGACAATACTTGTTGTCATTGTCAAAACAAAATGAAATACATGTATTCATAAAATGATCCACTTTGAATAGCTCAAGTTGCACAAACGTATTTCACAAGAAATACTATCATATAAAATAGAGAAACAAAAAGATATATATAAACTTGGACCCGAACACAGTTGAGTCTGATTAAATATGTTATAGTGAACAACTAAATCATAAACATCAAATATCCATCAATGAAATAATGGAAACAAAAAAGACAATCCCAATACCCAAACTTTTAACTGAGACCTGTTTTAAAAAGAGAGTGCAGCACTCTAACAGATTTACCGTTTTTCCAACTTTTTATTTTTGTGTCTTGGAATAAGTTTTTTTGCGTAAATACCTGCTTACCAGTGATGAAAGACTGCTGACAAAAGATCAGATCGCAGATTTTCATATTTCCATTACAAATTTAATGTTTTATGGCTTAAACTGTTATTAACGGTTTAAGAAAAATGCATAAAACATCAATTATGGGATGGAAGTATGAAAAGCTGCGAACTGATATTATGTCAGCAGTCTTGTATCACTAGTTTGCAGATATTTACGCAAAAAAATTGCTCGTTCCAAGACAAAAAAATAAAAAAAGTTGTCAAAACATTCAATCTGTGAGAGTGCGGCTTTAAAGGCCAAGGTCTAACGGACACCAACCGTACAAACTACTCACACATGCATCAACTATCTACCCAAGAGTCTTACAATTTAATCAGTTATTATTGTGTATGTGTATGAATTCCAGCTCGGACGCATAGAAATAAGTGCTACTAAAGTAGGTGACAACGCTCGTCTGTTTTTCTAAGACGGTTACAGCGGCACTCTCACAGATTTTGACTTTTCTTTTAATTCATGTTTCAGAATCAACTGAGTTTTGGTATCAATGCCTTCAATTCAGTAATATGAGATAACTCACAATATAATAGATATCAACTGTTTGGAAAACTGCCGAAAAGCTCTTTTTTCTTAAAGCATAAGTAACACTTTTAGCTATAAAACTTGGACATTATCTTTTGTAAGCAGTATTATATCACTAGTGTCAAGACATTTACGCAGAATTGAAAGACTCATTCCAAGATAAAAAATAAAGAAGTTGTCAAAACGGTCAAACTGTGAGAGTGCAGCTTTAAGGGACCTAAAATGATTATTTTAAAGCCAAAGTTATGGGCCTGGTTGCACAACTGCGTATTAGCCCTCCCATTATTTGTACCAAATTTCAAAAAGCTAAAGACATGAAATTTGCTACATGTAACTGTGCGTATTGTTACTAGAAACATGTATACAAAGTTTCATGAGAATATTTTGAACGATTTTGAGGTGATTAGACCATGGTGAAATGTTTGAACGACGACGACACGACACCAAATCTATAAAAAATACATGAAATTATTTTAAAACAGACGGGCTTAAACCAAGAGGGCCATTTCATTAACTTGAACCGTCTTAGATGTACAAAGGAGATATTTTCAACAGTAGTATGGTGCAGTTCAAAATCTCTCCTAAGTAAAAACCGCTCCTAGGATTTTTTGCAATAAATAACAGTTTAAGAACAACTATCATGTGGCCTTTCCCAAATCCATTTTCTTCTGCAAGGCTCGGTGAGAGTGGTATACCACTGAATCTAGCAAACCCGCAACTGAAAAACAGAATAGTTACCAGGGTAAATAGAATCGGAAGGTTTTAATACAAATTTAATACAGGCCATCTGCTGTAACTGGAATTTAACACAACAACATCCCAGGTGCACAACTTCACATGATGATTACATTATTGTAAACCTCATGGCTGTAGCTCATAGAATTTTGGAGATATGCGCACACATGTTTGTGACGAAGAAACAGACGAACGGACGGATAAGCGTGAAAAAAGCAATTTCAAACACTCATTTTATATATAACTGCTACTTTGAAGTACAGTACTCATATCTAAAGATCAGAGTTCTGGTTGTTTTCGTTTCCTTTCATGTTATTGCTGAAAGTTTAAGCAGGTAAATGTAACGAATGCTTACAATAAAAGTAACTTGTTTCATTTGTTTCATTTTCATTGTAAAATTTGCAGTAAAATAAGAACTTAAATCACTTGCTCGATCCTGGTAATTGTAACAGAATGCTTAACATCTCACCCGTGAAAACTCCTCCTATAATTGCACATACTCCCGTCAAAAAATGCATGAAGGACCTGAAAACATCACGCAATTAGAACATTTAAATGTATGCCAAGGAAGCATAAATCGATGCTATACGCTCAAAAAATAGTTTCCCCAGTTATGCATCTGAAAACATTTATTTTATCATTAAGTTACTATGTGATATCGAAATTGCAGAAAAAAATACAAATATGCTGAAGCATACGATACCATAATATTATAATGCTGAAATACTGCCGTTTGCAAATAAACTTACAGAAATGATTTGTCAACCAGTTAAACAAAATACGTTCACATTGCAAGTTGGCACAAGTGAGACAAGTGAGTGGCACACTGTATGCAATTAAGGTGAGTTTCAGTACAATGTGGCAATTCATATTTAGCGGTTAGGTCATAATGTCTTATGATGTTCCCTCGACTTAAATCGTTCAGAAGGAACTCGTGGATTGACGCGGAGTTATGGTTAAATGCTACCACTATTATTTCATTTATATTCTATGTACAAAAAACATCTAAAACAAACATATACGATATTTTCGAGTGTATGCATACTTACAAACCCATATTCTTAAAAAAATACGACATATAGCATACATTTTAATTTAATTTAATATTGATTCCTAAGAAACATATTCACTTGAAAAATAACACGTCAACGAACCTTCTCTTTTCCGTGTATTTGACCATCATGGGCGATAACTCGTACGTGACGAACAGCCCAGGCAGACCGGACTCGCCCATCGCGCCGATCACCTTGGAATGTTTAGTTGCTGAGAACTGGTTCGAAAAGACAGTCTGGAATCGTACATACGTAATATTAGTGACATTAATGTTGTGGCAGGTTTTCAAAATGTTGTTTATTGCTAAGATCTTTTGGGCGAAAACCATTGAACAGATTTTCAAAAATTCAAGCCTTAAATCATCGATTTCCCAGTAACGTTACAAACGCTTTTCGTCAAAATGAAGTATTTTCCATCATATTCTCAAATCTATGCAAATACAAAAACTCTTGTTCAAATTTCTTACGACAGCTTAAGTCAACTCATCTCAATCCAGTATTCTTTTATTATTTCACAGTTTACATTTAAGTTAAAGCATGCGAAAACTCAATTATATTACTACATGTGGACACAGTATATAGAGGCGGATTGCCTGTGTTATACAGTCTGTAAAAATAACACACACGGACCAATTAAAACGTTTGCTGTCTGGCCCTTTACAATCTCATTTAAATCAGATTCCAAATAAACGCTTCACGACGTTACTGCTACATAACGTAATGAAATGAACGTGAGAGGACCTCTTTATAATCTTTTAAAAAAAGATTATTAATGATTTCACTTAGGGTATCGGATACTCTGTCTATACGCGCATTTTTAGATGCAATGCGGTGTAAGTACAGGACAATACAGAACATAATTGTTTGACTTAAGCATATAAAACTCATCGTTATAAACACACACAACAATTACAATTATTGCAAGCATGAAAGCAAGAAATAATTTTGCATTTTTTTTATTTACAATATTGTGAAAACTTAATTAATTTTAACAGTAATGTAATATATTATGTGCATGCACTGCAGGTTACTACCAGTGTTACATATGTCACGTGAAACAAGCCTGCCCGGGGCGACATATGTTACACGCCGTAAGGTGATAACTTACAGTGGTAGCATATATATAGACAAGTATATGCCGCACATTGAATGATGAAAATGCATAGTATAGTTTTAATGATGATATATTTATATTTCAATAAAACACACAAAAATGTCAAGTATAAAATAAATAAAATAGCAATAACAATTTTTCTGTTCTGTTTAGATAACAACGCATTTACTAGTAAGACTCAATATGCGTTCCGACTAACTCGCTTGTTCCAAAATTGTGCTCTGTTGCCTTCAAAACTGCTCTTAAAACTGACACGTATTTTTTACAAATTAACCTCCATTCCATATTCAATCTTGTATATACCGTAGTTCAGAAAATATCGAAGTGCATTTGAGGTTACTAAATATTTCAAATATAAATATAAAATTTAAAAATAGTTAATCCGACAACCATTTTCGGAGAAAAAAGGGAAACCCATTGAAAATACTTATTATAGTTCTCCAATGCATGGTGCATACCACATATACCCGGAACACTATAAAACTATACAGTAAATCCTACCTTTCCTCCGTCATCTGTATACGTTGTGGGAACGACTTTGATGAAGTACTGAAACATTGTCTGTTCTGAAAAAAAAAATGAAATAAATGAACGGGTTAACAAATAAAAAATGAAATTTTGCAAATGAGTGTACGTTTTATAAACAGAGATCAATTAATTTCCCGAGTCTATCCTGGGTCTATGTTATAGTTAGATGAATGAGTGGAGTGGACAAAGCGAACGAACCCTTCGTTGTCATAAAGATATTACTTCAGATCATCTTACGTAGAATACAACCTCATTGTTTGACACATTGTCGACGCAAAATCAGGCTCAGAGAATGTGTATCTGATGAGTGGCAGTGGGCAGACCTTTAAACATCCACGAAAGGTGAAGTTCTTAATGGTTAAGCCTAGTATGTAATGATTGCCTATCTTTAATTTCGTTTGCTGAAATGTAGGTTGTATTCTAAATGTTCTTCGGGAGGGAGAAGGGGAGGGGCGCCCATACCAATTGCACTGCGGAGTAAAGCCCAAGTCTGGAATGTTGTGTTAGTTTCTCAGACTTGCAAGGTGCAAAACTTTACAATGTTTGGGTCAAGAGTTATTTGCCTTGCTATACACGCGCGCATTGTCTATGGTAACATGTGTATGCAGTTTCACAATACTATTTAAACCAATTTTAAAAGAGTTGTGGCCAATGTCAATGTATTTGTGAGTCGACGATGACGTCAACGACACCAAGGCTCGTTAAAAACAATATGATTGTATTATATGCGTGTGAACATATTCAGAGCACGTGCCATTCTGTTTCCAAATGTAATGATATTTTATTATCTCTCCATTTTTATTAATGCGTTAAGCATTAAACAAAGAAAAAACACTATATATATTTATTTCATATATAAAATATTGTCAAAAAATATTTTGTAATGTAAAACATCATCATTAGTTTGACCCCATGTGATATTTATCATATAATATTACCTCATTTGTCTATGTATGTATTGGAATGCGTGAAATAAAGGTAACTTGACTTGATTATGGCCCATTAATTAGTTAATATCAGTTTATTTGAATGATCGTTTATACCCAAGAATATACGTGGTAAATGTTTACACCTATTGTGTACAATAAATATCTTAACTGTTTCAACATCTGCATGAATAACTAAAAATGCTTAGTTAAGTATCCTTAATTGGCAATTTATGCAGTATTACACTTCATTTTGAAATAAAATTTGTACAAAAAGTCGGGCCAATCCGGGATTCGAACCCGGGACCTCGCGCACCCGAAGCGCGAATCATACCCCTAGACCAATTGGCCGGTGCATACTTCGCTACATAGATAATTTTATAAAGGCAAGATCGACAGTATACAGTCTCGATATTTTCCGTTGTGAAGCGAAAGCTTTCGAGTGATTATCGGTTCTTCACGAGAGTCAAACGAAGTCGACTCCGTAACCGTTCGACAGTTTCCGATAAAACATGGCTGACATATAGATTTACATTTGACCGAGAAAAGGGATACAAGAATTTGATAAATATATAAAAAGGCACGTATTTAATTCGGGATAACGTATTAGTTAAAAAAAACTTTTAGCCATTCCACACAAAGATATTACAGTGATTATGATACATAACCATGATGAAAGACATTGAAAGATAAAATAT